>NC_135778.1:38724259-38758416 GCF_028453695.1 Augochlora pura
TTTTTTTACAATATATAACATAAATGTTACACAATATATAATTAATCAAATTGAATAATAAACGGGGGCGAAATTTGATCTTGACGCCTATTGGCGCCTACAGTACCCGGAAGCCAACATGTTTTGGACGCCAATAGGCGCCAACAGTAGTCAAAGGGTTAATCAGGCTTCTAGATTTACACGTAATTTTAATCGATTTTAATGAAACGCTGAAAGACCATTCTACTCTTATCTGGTATCATTTCTAAAGCTTATTAATCAGGCTTCTACATTTACGCGTAATTTCAATCGATCTTTTCTGAACAAAATCAAAGGGTTCTGTCATCTTCAAGATATTTAGAACGTCTCCTTCGTAGAGCTGTCTGCTTGCTGTCACTCCAACTCGAAATTCCCGAAAACCAACAACGTTCGAAAATAGAGAAACCTTTCGTAATTGTTCTAATTTCCGTTTATCTCATTGCGGGGCTAAATACGATCTTCATTCTACGTTCTCAACGACCGACGACTCATTCTACTTTCTGAAATGGGAACATTCACCATCCTGTTTGCCTAGCCACGGACAGAGCCCGTTCTACTTAACCCACTGAGCCATCACTCCGGTTGTCTAAACAATGGTCGCCTTTTCGCTGGTTCATCCGATGGGGTAATTTCTCCGCGTCTGACCAACTACGGGAATTTCTACTTGTCCGTTCAGCGACAGCGTTATACCACTTACATCGATCTGCGTATACCTCTTAGCGCCGGACGACTTGCGAAAACTGCCAGGCGACCTTTAGTATACTAAAGGTTATATCTGAATACAAGAACGTGGGATTATACTAGGCGAAGGCGTGCGCGAGAAGAAGGAGAAAAACAGAAGACTAACGATCGAGGGTGATCGATCCTGCGATCGGCGCCGCTCACGTGACAATATGGCGTCGCTCACGTGACAATATGGCGACGCTCACGTGACAATATGGCGTCGCTCACGTGACAATATGGCGTCGCTCACGTGACAATATGGCGACGCTCACGTGACAATATGGCGACGCTCACGTGACAATATGGCGTCGCTGGCGCGGACATGTAACTCTATAAGGCAACGCACGCCTTTCTATCCAACAAATCGGAATCGCAACGTATCAACAGACATGTAGTCTTAATATTGTGATTGCGGTGATGACGGAACAGTTCTTTAGAACAGAAAGTCCTTGCGTCACGAAATAATATCGTATCGAGACGGCGAGAGGGGGACTATTTAGTCTTTACTTGATTTTCGTCGTGAAGACGTGTCCATTTCGAAGCAGGAACGGTTCGAAAGGCTTCTACTTTATTATTGCCGTTGTTTTACAGTTTTGTCAAACAATTCTGTGACTCTGGGAACAGTTAACAGCTCTTAACAATTTTTTAAATATACGTAAACTTGATAAAAATTATTTAGAAATGGCATCATTTTTAGGGGCACCTTGGAGTCGCCATTCGAAAGGGTTAACCCCTTGCACTAGAATTCCTTAATAGAACCAAATAATTTTGATTTCTCGTATTTTCTTTATTTTCTTCCGTTTTTAGGCTTTGATAACAGAAGAATTCAATTTTATTTCTAGAAGGAATTAATAATATTCATATTTATTAGATCTAGCATGGAATCTTTGTCGCGCGCATGTAAAAATCTCTGGTTTAATTTATAAAACTAGTTCGAAGTAATATATGCCGACCTTAATGGTGCACGCTTTTATAGGAGATTAATGTGAACATCGCAATGATATTGATTCATCGGCGAATAAATCACCGTCTTGCGGAAATCCATTTTGAAACCGGGAAAACGATTTTTCTTGTTCTGCGACGACTTCGCCCCGGCTTCCCTGCATTATTTTGCGATCTGTTCGACAAATTTTTATATGAAATCGCTCCACATCGTAACAATTGAGAGTAATCAATATTTACTAATAAATTGGTAAATAAATGTCTGGCCGGCGGCGAAATTATTTTTGGTGTTCGGATGGTTAAGTCCGGATTCAAAAGTAATTTGCATACTGGCTGGAGGGGGGGGGGGGGGGGGGGGAATCGGAGATGACATCGAGCCGAGAACGGCGGAGACCGTCGACAACCGTTATTATACATATTTTCAAATACTCAGAACTTTCCTCCTTGCGCAGCGAAATAAGACAAAGGATTCTGCCGGGAATTCCTCCGCCATTCCGGTCCTCTAACGAGCCGCTACCCGCGAACGCGACAGAGATTGCGCCGATATTATGAGCGAAATGAAATTTTTCCCAGGAATTATGTCTCTGTCTGCCGCGACCCGCGATTCGAACGGCAACGCGTGAAATTGTTATTTGTTCAATGAAACTTAGAAATTGTACGCGAAATGGCGGCGAACTATAATTAGCTGTGAAATGTTAGAAATGGAAAATAAAAGGAAAAACAACTATATTTAGCTGGGAAAAATTAGAAATGGAAAATGAAATGAAAGTAAATTATATATATATTATATAAATATTATAATTTTATTTTATTTTAGCAAATCATGTTCCTCCGAGCTTACATCAGATGCCTGATAAATATCAAAAATACTAAAATATGATATTAATAAAAAATTATATAATATTATATGTATTTAAAATCGACAATGAAACAGTGCTTATAAGATTAATACCAAGATTACTATAGCTTGAAACATTGAACATTGTCCCATTTATGAATATTCCTGTCCTATTCAATTAAATTGATTCATAAATCGAAGAAAATACACTTGCGAAAGAAATTAAAAATTAAATAAATATAGGTGGAAGTTATTGGACTTATTAACTTATTGTAACTTGCTATACTTATTATATTATATTTGTAGACTTATTAACTTGCTATACTTATTGTATTATACTTGTAGACTTATTAACTTACTATACTTACTATATTATACCTATAGACTTATTAACTTGCTATACTTACTATATTATACCTATAGACTTATTAACTTACTATACTTACTATATTATACCTACAGACTTATTAACTTATTATACACTCATTAAAAGAACCGATCCTTCGAATGTATCAAACTATATCAAACTAGTATAAAATAGTTCGTCTAATTTTCCATTGTCTCTTTCTAACCAAAAGTGTCCCACTCGCAGTGTATTCTCCCTAACACGTCACGCGGCTTCCCAGAATCAATCAATTTAGAAGCTTAAGCCGCCGCCGCGCATCCCTCGATGCAAACGTGGGTTTCATTATCTTCGCCGGTGAAATTTACGCACACCATATTGTTTTCCGGCGTGTCACCGGAATCGCTGTCGCGGCAGTAGTATAGAACGTTAAAAAACTCCGACAGGGGGGGGGGGGGGGGGGGGGGGGGGGGGGGGCTGGCTGAGTTACGGAATTTAATAAGAATTCGAGCACGTTATACGGTCCGGTCTCGTGAGTGAAAAGCGATCGTCGTAAATATATAAAAAAAAAAACCCCGGTTTCGTTGCAGACACTATTTTCTCGGAGGACGAACCCGCGCTCGCGCGCGGATATTGACTTTCTCCGCTCTGCGAAGCGAAATTTTCGGAATAACGCCGGGTAGAGAGAGTTCATTCGAAATGTTACGCGGACACTTCTGAATATAATTCCGAGTTCGGAACGACTTACACGATCGTAAACTGGTTTACACCTCTCCGCGTTAGATGTAATGTGGCGAAAGGGTTCGAACACAGTTTTATATCTGACGAGTGGCGAATGTTAATGAAATGTTATTGTAAAAGTGACGGAACTGAAGTGATTCAAATTTATAAAATAAATATTTATATTTATAAATATTGCATATTTTTGTTGCAATCTATGTTTTAGTTAGTGTATATATAATATTTAACTGTCTTTTGCGAGGATGTCTAATGGTTTTAAGAATTTTAGAAGATCAAATGTAAAACATATTTGTCCGCCATTTTAGGTTTCAGGATAAAAGACAGGAGTCTGGTTTATTAGATAAAATTAACAAAACTTGAAAGAACAAAATAAATTAGAGCAAGAGGGATTTTAGCATTTTTATCTGAGCCTAGAACGAAAAATTTAAGCACTGTTTTTCATCGAAATTGTTAACGCTGTTATCTTCATAAAAGAGAACAGTGTTCCATAATAAGTACATATTAAGTAAGCTCGTAGTTCACTGTTTCATTCGCATTACTTTTTATTTATAATAAACCAATATTCAAGATCTCGAAAAGCGAGAACAATCTACCATTACATAAATATTTAACAATAATACATAAACATTGCGATAGAATCATCGATAATCTAGTATCCTTTAAAAAGCGTTCCATAATAGGTGCATTCGCTATATTTACGCACGAAGATTTCGAAGCCCTTTTTTCCACCAATTTCCCGCCACGCTTTGTTCGCCGTCGTTTAAAAAATATCGCTGGAAACGTTTTCGACGAGTTCGCGCGGTTCTTTTCGTCCCGAAAAGGGGGTCGACCGCGACGGGTATCGCAGAAAGTGGCGAGTTCTTTTTTTTTTCGTCGCGGTCCTTCGGCCGTGTTCCACGATGCTTAAGTCAGCGGGGGGAAAAGTTTCGAGGGCAGGGCAGGGCTGGGCGAGCCCTGCGCGCGATAGAAGAAACTTCGACATTCATGAGAGAATTTTAAAGTTCACGCCCGCGAGAATATGAATGTTTAATGGCGACGCCGGGGCCGCGGCCGGCGAAAAAGAAAGGAGCGAGGGGGGGAAAAAACTCTCGCGGAACGTGAGAGCAATTTGATTTCTCTTGTAACGGGGCTTACAACGGTGTAACACGGGAATTTGCATAATCGTGACACGGGCACATTCTGCCGCGCCCGGATATCGTCATTCATCCGGTCATTCTCACGAACGCGAACACCGCGTCGCGCCAATTTTCTGACAGAGCGCGCGCCTTCGTTTAGAACGAGGCAACCTTTTTTTCGCTTGCTATACCGCGCACCCTTTGTTCTATAAAATCGAATTATATTTTATCGTTTCCCGCGAAATTTGCTATGATAAGTGCGTTAAAATAGCGATTGCTGATTGGCTTATTTCCCAATCTTTAAATAAATTTAAATAAAATTTAAATAAATTTCTTAACTATAAGAACGAATTTTTTCTTGTTACTAATAATTTTATATACAATTTTAATTCATGCAATTATTTTTTATTGCAAGCAGAGATTCGCAAAGCAAAAGTATTTTAAATCTAAAGAATAAATGAATTTTTCATTACAGAATGAGGTTAGCTAAAATTTATCGACAAAATTTAAAATAAATATCTAAAGTGTAAGAACGAATTTTTTCTCGTTGTTAATAATTTTATATACAATTTTAGTTCATGCAATTATTTCTTATACAAGTCGAGGTTCGCAAAGCAAAAGTATTTTAAATCTAAAGAATAAATAAATTTTTCATTACAGAATGAGGTTAGCTAAAATTCTCTGACAAAATTTAAAATAAATATCTAAAGAATAAAAACGGATTTTTTCTTGTTGTTAATATTTTTATATACAATTTTAGTTCATGCAATTATTTTTAATTGAAAGTCGAGGTTCGCAAATCAAAAGTATTTTGATTGTAAAAAATACATGAATTTTTCATTACAGAATGAGAAGTCTTTTATTAATTATTGGTGTTCGTCGATAACAGAAAAAAAGCGACGTCGCCGATGCATCCGAAATTAATTAATTTTCCAGCGAATCAGAGACGGCTCCGACGGATATTCTTTGAAAAGCACGAATATACTTTGAAACAGGAACTGAATTATCAACGCCGGCGGACGGAATTAAAGCATAAGTTTGCGATACCCTTTCGAACCATCGATAAACATTTTCCTGTCCGCGAGCGAAGGAAAATAGAATTTTTCCGGTCAAAGCGGTTTCCCTTTAAACGGAAATCCTGGCCGATTCGCTAATGCCGCGTACGATCGACTCGGGATCTACTCGAAAGGTCTCTCGATGGCTCTGCACATCGCCGCCTTCTCGCGAATCAATAAATCAATGTATGAGCCGCGGACAGCGGGCCGCGTATTTGTTTGAAACCGTTTTTCAAGGTTTGCCAAACTTTCGTGAGCGTAGCCGAGCGTTCGAAAAATGCTGCAGCGCGGCTGGTAAAATTGAGTCAACACTTCCGAAAGCGGTGTAACTTTTTTCGAAAACCGGTTTAAACGGCTTGAATATTTCTGTAAATATTAGAGCGAATAGATCGATGTCAAATGAGTGAAATACCTTTTTTGGGGAATTTTAACTGGAATGGAAAAATTCTTTTGTCGCTGAACTGTTTCTGAGACACGTGGTAGTCGAAAAATTGGATCTTTTTAGAGAACTGGATTATAATAAAAAATTATATAATATTGTAAAATATTTTATAAAAATTAAAAAAGTATTAAAAGTACAAGCATTATGTAAAAATGAGTTTAACCATAAATAATGACATCGAAAAATCTAAACGACATAGAATAGTGGAACCGGTTACTAAAGGATGAACAATTGCAGTGCTTTTGGTCTCATTTCAGAGATACTAAAAAACGCGCTAACAAATATACTAAATTTTTTTATTCCTCCATTTTGTCTATCTTTAAATCTAGTTAATATCTCAATAAAATATAAAATTAATTACTCTCAAAAACAAACCAAACACACAACAATCGCCAACTCCGAAGTAACCATGATTTTCCAACCCTAACCTAAACTTGATCTCATCGCCAACTAAAACAGGCTAATTAAAAAATAGTTAAAACTTAAACAACGTTACAATGAAGAAACTGTCGACAGAAATTACGTAACAGTACTGGAATCAATAGCGAGCGATAAATTCGATAAAATTGATAAAGATAACGGGATTCGATTAAACAGTTCCAGCGAGGTAACAACAATAGCAATTTGCACGGGATCGATAGAACAGAGTTGCTCTTTTTAATTGGCCGGCCCGGAGGGGGTGGACGGGAAGTCGGCGAGTTAGATCGAGAGGATACGACCCAAGTAGACGGGGCAACTTCATAAATGTGTAATTGGATCTTCTTCGATTCTGTAGATAACATACAGCTTCGTTATACGAAATTCTACTTTAAGAACTCCGAACGATCTCTCGGCGAGTTCTCTCGCCGAGGAGAAACGGCAAAGAAAGAATCGATGATCAGAAATCGAACGGGGCACCGCCGGGCATGGTAGATGATTTTATTAGGGTGTCCCATAAGTTATACTTGAAATACACTAGGGTGTTCCATAAGTTTCTTCCCTTTTTTGATGCGAAATTAATTTCGCATTAATTTCACGATATTTGTTGTTTAAACTGGATTTATTATGTTATGAACCGTTCTGTTCTATAACCTTCTTTCATCTCTCAGGAAGCCTCGTTATGCCCTCTTTCCAAAATTGTTGTTATTTGCAAAATATTCATCTAGGCGCGCTTTTATTTCGCTTATGGATTTGAAAGATTTACCACGGAGAGAATTTTTTAAGGAGAGGAACAAGTGATGATCGGATGGAGGAAGGTCTGGGGAGCTAGGAGGATGAGGTAGAACGTCCCAATCAAGCTGTAATAATTTTTGCATGTTTATATAAATGCAGCCAATTTGAATCACTCATAGCAAAAGAAACTTATGGGACAACCTAACAGTACCTCGACTGCAATAATAGATAATAAACGATTGGTTGCTGCGTCGCACGGGGCGCGCCGGCGGGGGGGGGGGGGGGGGGGGGGGGGGGGGGGGGGGGGCGGATTAACGCTGCTAGAAATCCGTGGATTCGCGTTTCGCGGAACGTCTGAAACTCTCGGGCGGCGGTCGCGGAGCATGCAAAACGTCAGAAATCATCAATATGCATAACCCGGAAAACGACCAAACACGCGGCGATATTGGGCGCGCCCCGGAAGCGGCGCTCGCGGGGTTAGGGACTGGGGGGGTAGGTGGGGCGAGGATGGGGTACCAGAAGTTCGCGCCGTTGTCGAGGGTAACGTGTTTTGCATTCCCTTTGACCCTTAAATTTGGCATCGGGAAGTTCCGCGACCGACCCGAAAGTGTCCCCCCCCCCCCCCCCACCGTAACCCCGCCGCGCCGACCCCCTTCAACCCTAATCCCGAGCGTAAACGAGCGCCGGGGACGCCGGGCGGGAATTCCTCTCGTTCCGACGGTCTCCGCGCGCCTTTTTCTCGGCATCCTTTGCCAAGGCGCGCAGGCGGACGTCGATCTCGACTAGTCGGCGAAAGAAAATTACGGGCTCCGATAACCCCCTCGCGCTGCTGTTCGGTACCACGGAAAAAGCCGGGCGAAACGCGGGGCTGCCACCAATTGTCGCGGTGGAGCACGCGTGCCGATTATTCGAGACCCGTCTTGCGACGATGCATTAGATCCATTAAAATCTTCTGGAAAAATACATTGATAATAGAATCCGGTATTAGATAAAAATTGGGTGGAGTTTAAATAAATTTTAGGTAACGATTTAAAACAATGTACATGTTCTAGTTTTATATTACATTTTCTAGTTTTATAATACATTTTACAGTTTTATAATACATTTTCTAGTTTTATAATACATTTTCTAGTTTTATAATACATTTTCTAGTTTTATAATACATTTTACAGTCACCGATGACTGACGCCGCGGCACTGAACGTGTTAAGTGGTTAAGCGACGGCCAGCGAAGTATATTCCAGTCCTACGACACTATCGAGGACGGAGGACGGACAGGCAAAGAGTCAAGCATCTGGATAGAGGTAACCGAGACCGTGGACCGATGGGCGAGCGAATTCAATGGGGTCCGCGGATAGGAAAATGGCAAAGCGGAGGAGGTCGGTCGAGTAACGATCTCTCGAATCCATTCTCGTTACAGCGTGAAACGAGGCTGACAAGCGGGGGCTGGCCGTCGTCTGAAGGGAAACTTTCGCCCGGATTTGCCGCGGAAAGAAACGGCCCTTTGGGAGGGAGAGCCGTTTCGACTCGGCCAATCGAGCTCGCCTCCTTGCGCAAAGGTTGACGACCCATAACGCAATCTTTGAAGCGCGCGCGGCGACCAGCCGGCGGATCCTCTCTCTCCCTCTCTCTCTCTCTCTCGTCGCTCGCAAAAATGGGCTGACCGCTTGCTTCGATCCTCGCATACCTGACGGATCAAAGGACTGGTCGAGAGACAGGGCCCTGCATCTTCTCAGCGAGAGTCCTTCACTTCAGACAATGAATCGCGCGCGAGTTGGTACGCGTTTCACGACCGACGTGAACGCATTCCTACGTCATGATCCTCCTCTTGTTTTGCAAACTTGTACGATCACCGGTCAGGATTGCTCTCGTTCGATGGATTACACGGGGATCCGTAGCGCCATCGTCGGGAATTAAACGAATCGCAGCGGAGGAAGCGTAAAAAGTTACAGCCGGCAGGACGTGTCGGTACTTCGCTACGATGCTCTGTTTTGATTACTGCCATCTCTCTCTTTCTCTCTCGCTGCTACATTCTACGAGCTGTAACAGAGATGTCTTAACGAGAAAGCCGGATTCAGGAGCTTTAAATACCGCGTTCGCAGCTGCGAAGTAGCACCTGATCGCTGAGCGCGTTCAACAGCGTTCTAGTAGCAATGGGTAAGGTTATGTTTTATTTCGATCTCATTTATTTTATTAATCGCGAATGGAATCTAATATCTAAAAAAATTGTATAACAATATTTAAGCTTACGGTAGTCTAACACGTTTATATCAATACTAAATACCTAATTATTGATTACCATGACAACTGATTTATAGGTTATCGTTCGGGTTGAAAAGCCGAGTTATAGGCTTCCGTGTTAAAAGCCATTTCGATTGCGAGTCTGAAACAATTTTTCTGTTTCTATTTTCTACGACAATGTTCGCTTTAGGTATAAAAATTGACGTGTATACAAATGATTTGGAAACGCGATACAACAATTTTAGAGTCGAGGGCAAAGGGTCAATGCTTCGCTCCATGCTTCGATACAGATAAAAATGCGGAATTGTTTTGGTTTATTTGCTTCGCGAAGATTGCATTTACAGCTTATGTCGTGAACAATGGGAACTGTTATCAGCCTATCTATCGGTTCGTTCGGAAAAGTTGTTTCGTTCTCTAAAAAAATCTCGTCTCGCAAGGGTATTAGAAAATCCATCGATTCGGTATTTTGCCAATGGAAAAACAACGCAACCATTTAATAATAATTTAAACCATAATCAAAGTTGCCGGAAAGATGCCTAAAAGCTTGTTAATTATTACGGATTGATCCTAATCTACATCGTGCGACGATAATTACACTTTCAATAATTTTTGAAATCTAATTTTTCATAATATAAACATTGTTTCGAAACGGTCCTTTCGTAACGGTTACATCATAAATGATCGCTGAGAATAAAAAATTGAAAGCCTGCAAGAAAGATAAATTTTAGGTTAGAAATCTAAAAACCTGTTCGAGGAAGAAGATCTTCCATTTCGTTGACGATGCAGCGAGGTTTATCGTGGTCGTTGCTCGGTCGCGGGATAATTCATTAACAACGAATGCACGGTGTTCACCTTACCGGTTTAATAGCCGCGAACCAGAGAATTTAATTGTTCGCCTAACCAACGGGTTTCTCATTCGATCTTCCCGTAGCCGCCGCGTTATCGAAACACGAGGCCAATTTTTCGCGAAGGAGTTGTTGACTCGCGCTCGCGGTACCCTGAAATCATTGTATAGTATTACCTCTCTAATTGTGCCGGGTTGCGGAGTCCGCGGCGCGACGATTAGAGATGTAAACTTTGGAAATTCAATTGCTTCCGCTGCGAGCAATCGCGCGTCGTTAATTACGCCGAGCGGCGTGCGCCCTTATTTCACGTTATTGAACAATTCAATTAACATTAAGTACGCGTGATTAAATAATTAAATTAACATTGAACACAAATTACTAAATAAATAAATTAACATTGAACGCACATTACTAAATAATTAAATTAACATTGAACACACATTACTAAATAATTAAATTAACATTGAACACAAATTACTAAATAAATAAATTAACATTGAACGCACATTACTAAATAATTAAATTAACATTGAACACACATTACTAAATAATTAAATTAACATTGAACACACATTATTAAATAATTAAATTAACATTGAACACACATTACTAAATAATTAAATTAACATTAAATATACAAGATTAAATACTTAAATATTAAATTTTACTTTCCGGTAGACCTAATACGTTCAACAAACGACTCTGCTTCGCAATTGTTATTTTAATGGACTGCCTAAAAAAACTAAAAAGTTTTTAAATCAACGTCTCGATTAAGTCACCTTTCATCGTTAAAATCTCTTTGAGAGAAGTTTATTTATGTGTTAAAATCTCGCCGAGAAAAATATATCGAAGCGAACGGAGCGTATTTCGATTAAATAAACAGCTTTCGAAAATGCAGTTTCGAGATAAGATAGCAAAACGATAGCAGAGCGTGACAAAATTTAACGCTACCAATCCGCTCGACTCGTGTCCGGCTCAACGGCGATTATAAATAAAGCTTCAGTATGTCGGCATAGTGGATTATTTCGCCAGTGGATGAACCACGCGATAACGTTCGATTTATTATTAACCGGATAATAATAGTAAATGTGAACGATTGACAAAGAACGTACAGATAAATTAGAAACGATTGACAATAAATGTACGGATAAATTATAAACGATTGACAATAAATGTACAGATAGATTATAAACGATTGACAATAAATGTACAGATAAATTATAAACGATTGACAATAAATGTACAGATAGATTGTTAACGATTAACAATAAATGTACAGATAAATTGTTAACGATCGGAAAGCTGAACAACGAAAATACTCGTACACTTATTTGCAATAATTTGCGAATGTACTTTCTCCGATCTTTTACCAGTCCATAGAAGGGCAGACAATAAACGACGATATTTGTCGCTAGGAACGGAAACAAGAGGAACACTCGAGGAACATTTGGCAACTGGCGGCAATTTTTTGAACGGGCCAACAAAGAGTTGTTCCGTGTTGTGTAGCCTTAGCATGCTCGTAGCGGAAGATTTACTACGCGCTCCGCGGGAGATATCCAGGCACGATAAAGGGCGCAACGGAATGCGTACATATTTTCGTCTTTCGGTCGGAGGACGTGGGCGCGAAATGTCCTATCGTTTTGTCAAGCGCTGTGCATCGCATTTGCCAGTTTTGTAAAAAGATGTGCGTGCGCCTAGGAAAGAGAACGTAGGAGATAACAGAGCAAATAAATCGGAAAATAGATACGAAAATGAAATAAATAGGAAAATAAAATAAATAGGAAAATAAAATAAATAGGAAAATAAAATAAATAGGAAATTAAAAGAAATACGAAAATAAAATAATTAGGAAATTAAAAGAAATACGAAAATAAAATAAATACGAAAATGAAATAAATAGGAAATTAAAAGAAATCAGAAATTAAAATAAATGCGAAAATAAGAGAAATAGGAAAATAAAATAAATACGAGAATAAAATAAGAAGCGATGGCTTATGGTACGATGTTATCGTGCAATTGCGGGGATAATCTGGGAATAGAATTGTTTACAGAGCGCAAGAGGGGAAGCGGCGAGATGGGTATTAAGAGTAAGAGGAAAGCGGCTTGTGCGGATTTGCCATGATCGCGAGGAGAATAAAGAACGCGCAGCACTAACGGGACATTAAGGGATGGCGGGTCGGAGAGGTTAGGAAAAAAGTGAAGCGACTTTTGTAATTGCTATAGAACAATTATCTGGGCTATAGTCGGAGTTCGGTAATGATTATATAGTAATTAAAGATTATACGAGATTATACAAAATTATACAAAATTATACAAGATTGTACAATAATATTTGAAACACCATTCTAAATAATAAATTCAATAATGAATTTTAGGTAGAATAATACATCGAATAGGACACACAATTTGGATTTGATTCTGATAATCGACAGCTAAAGCATTAAATAAATATTTTATTCTTACGATATTATTTTAATATAATATAATTTTAATATTATTATTCTACAATATTTGAAAATGAATAAAACGTAAAAATAAACACATTTATGTGCGTTCTAATTAGTTCTTTCTAGGTTGCTAAAATAATTATAATTATATTTTCGATTATCGATGTGACCACCCTTATTATCTACAACTTTTTACCATCTATATTGCAAATTACAAATTACAAAAACTGCCGACAGATGACGAATATCGACATTACTTTTTCGGTCCTCCCTTAATATTGGGTCCCTTTACAAATTTTCGAAGTCCCCCCCGCAGTCGAGGGAAGAAGGACCGGTGGGGGAAGGCGCAACGAACTGGTAGAAAAGAAGGCAGACTCCGGAGTGGGGGAGGGGCTCCGGAGAAAAGTAAACGGAGGGAAAAGAGGGCAGATATCGAGAGGGAAAATATGTATTCTTCTGTGCTCGCGCTCTCCGCCGTGTTTTACATCGGTTCTGTTTCGCTATCCGTTGCTTTTCTTTGCCGACGCCTCGGCCGTTTCTAGTTTTCATGTACAGGGTGAGTCGAACGGTAGGAAGAAGGCCCTCGCTCGCTCCGGGGAGAAAAAAAACCCGGGGACCGTCGGGGATATTTATCTTCCCCGCGACTTTGTCGCTTCTGAAAAGAACCCGGGTTGAGCAAACAGGAGTTTCCTTGTCTCTCTCGATAAACGCGCCGGGTTTCCAGATCGAATCAATTGTTGCTGAACCTTTGCGGTCAGACGGGCTCGTAATTCTCACCTGAAAAGTCTGTGAAGACTTTTGATATTTTAGCGAAGTATTATAATCGTTCTATAGCAATGAAAAGGCGGCAATGCTAAGTGGAGAGCATTTTGGAATTAATAAAAGAAATATATGATTGCATTTATAGATACAATATTTATAAGAAAACGTTTTATATATTTTATCGAAAATTAAATGCAATGGTTCCAAGAATTTTCTTTCTAAGTAAATAATATCTACGTTAATAAATATCTAATCTGTATTGCAGAAATAATATTTAATCTATTCGACGTTTATGAAATCAAATTACGGATCTTCTTTGATATTTATTATTACGTAATGATTTATGAGTATGAGTTACGAATAATCATTTGCAAATAACAATTTCAGGGTAACGATTTACCAACCGGTTTTTTAAATCTATAATCTTTAAACTGAATTTACAATTTTTAAGCTGAATTTACAATTTTTAATCCGAATTTACAATTTTTAATCCGAATTTACAATTTTTAAGCTGAATTTACAATTTTTAAGTTGAATTTACAATTTTTAATCTGAATTTACAATTTTTAATCTGAATTCACACTTCTTAAGCTGAATTTACAATTTTTAATCCGAGTTCACAATTTTTACTCTGAATTTATAATTTTACACGTCCGCACGATCTCCTCTTACATAAATATTCAGTTAACATTAAATAACGAAAATAGCATGTAATATTCATGTTGTTGAACTAGTATATCTGTACCAGCAAAAATCTCTCGATATTTTACTTCTTATCAACGACTGCTTGATATTTCTGCACAGTTTTCCCTCTTGCCGTTTGCATAAAAACCGTTCTTCCTGCAGTTGAAAACAACATACAATGAAAACCGATAATAGCTTGCACGGGAACTCCAACGGTAATGGTAACATGCAACTGGATTATTGAATCCATTAACAAATACATAAACGGGGGAAAGGATAAGAAGATAGGAATTAGCAGCGAATATATAAATAACACCGTTATGCGAAATTGAAAGTGATACGATTTTTAAAAATCGAGTGAATAGAATTACGATCACCCTTTTCATTCGGTTTTTATTTTAAAGAAAGACAATTTCAAACGAGAATAATAATTTGGTGTTTTTAGTGATTTATTTCAACCTTTTTGTGGATTTAATTCTTTTTAATTTTAGAGAGCAAAAACGAGGTTAAAAGGTTCGTATGTAAAGACAAATTTGCTTTACATCATTTTTCAAAATTTTAACGACAAATATGTGATTTTTAATAAGCTACGTTGTTTTTATATAGATCGTATCATTTTTACAGACAGTGTTAAGAAATGATTTTGTGAATGGAAATGCAACAAATTGCCGGACGAATTTATATTAAGGTTATGTATCTGTCTGTTAAGATAGGATAGTTTTCTCGAATTTCATGTGTTATTAAGTATGTATTGTTAAGTAATTTTAACCCGCAACTTATAACTGTTGGACAGAGAGATACCTATGTGTTGCCTTATGGTGTTATACGTCCGCGCTAGCGACGCCATATTGGCACGTGTGCGACGCCATATTGGCGCGTGTGCGGCGCCATATTGGCGCGCGTGTAGCCTCCGCGAAGTATCCTCACGCGTTCTTCTATATTTGATATAACCTTTAGTATATTAATCTTCACGTAATTTCCAGCCAATAAACAATCGCAATAGTCGCCAAAAAAAAATCCCTTCACCGCCCATATCGTCCTCAATAAAAACAGAATAAATCCGAAAGAAGCCGCGGCGTGAAAGTTAGCTCCGCGAAATGGTCCGCGAAACGCGTTAATTAACGCGACCGGTGTCGTAATTGGAACGAGCTTGGTCCAGTTAGCTTTGTCCCGTCGCTTTCCTCGACCGGCCGCCAACCCCTTTCCCACGCCAGTTCCCCCGGCGACACCCGTTATACGATGCACCGGGTATCGTTATCAGAATCGCGGAATATGCATTCCGACGAGTCCTGTTTCGGCTCGTGTATGCACATATTCACGTGCGCCGTAGACAATGGCGGGGGTTCCGCGAAGTGGCGACTGAATGAGGATGGCGAAGCAGAGGGAAAGCCCGTAGTCTCTCTTTTCAATTTCGTCCCGGCGGAGGGGGCGGAGGGGTAGGGGCGGGGGTCTGGGCGAGCCCGAAACGGCCCGCTTGTGTTTCCCCCCCGGCTCGCCCGTTGTTGTCGGCCGTGCAGGACCGATTCTGGGAAACTGGGTCGCGACACAATCCCTTTTCAACCCCTCACCGTTATACGCCGTCTTATCCGCGCGCGAATGAACAGGAATAATGAAACTAGAATCATTTTTACGCTCGGTCCCCTTTTGGCCGGGCGAGAGCAATCCTTCGGACACGTCGGGCGTGCCGCGACGACGTCTCCGATACGCGCTTCCCGAAACCGTGCTCGCTGCTTGGAAGGTGAAGGACAACGAGTGCACTTGGCACGGGCGAAAGAAGACGGCAGCGAGACGAGGCCGATGAGCCTATGCTCGCGATGTTAATCCTTAGCGGACGGCTGGCGGATATATCCGCCCAAGCGTGTTAACCCTAGCGGACGACTGGCGGATATATCCGCCCAACCTTTTTAACCCTTAGCGGACGGCTGGCGGATATATCCGCCCAAGCGTGTTTACCTTAGCGGACGGCTGGCGGATATATCCGCCCAAGCTTGTTAACCCTTAGCGGACGGCCGGCGGATATATCCGCCCCAGTGTGTTTACTGTTGTGGACGGCTGGCGGATATATCCGCCCAAGCGTGTTTACCGTTGCGGACGGCTGGCGGATATATCCGCCCAAGCGTGTTAAAGCAGGGGTAATGAGACTGCTAAGGTGAGAGGCTTAGAAACGACTTTGCGTTTAAATTAAGAAAATTTAACTGTTACCCAGGTGGATGTCCAATGATTTTAACAATTTGAAAAGATCAAATGTGAAACAGATTTGTCCGGCATTTTAGGGATCAACGAAACTTGAACCAACAAAATAAATTAGAGCAAGAGGAATTTTAGCATTTTTGTCTGAGCCTGGAACAACAAAAATTAAACACTGTTTTTCATCGTTAACGCTGTTATCACGATATAAGATGAAAGATATTTGAAACTACTTCTTGGATCATTTCAATGAAAACACGCCGAAGCCTGATTAGTCGAATCAGCGAAAGAGCATCGCCAATTGCCGCGGATTCTCTAATGTACACGATCCAACGCGCTGCAATAAGCGTCATCGGCTCCGCAAGGGGTACCCGAAACTTCACCATCCGCGTTAAATTTTCCAACGAAATCTATCGGTGAAATCCCGGATGATGCGTCTCGGACATTGAAAACAGAATCTTTAACGCCGTCGCCCGTTTAAACGAATCGCTTCGCTGAAACGAAACCGGAATCGTGAAAATCCTTCTTTTCGACCGCTTCGAAGACGTTAAAGGGGTGGGGGGTGAAAAGTGAGTACTAAATAAATTCGATTCTCTATGCCCGGCGTAGAGCCCTGATTAATTTCACGCCAAATAAATCCGTTCGCCGTTAATCCGTGCTCCGTAAATTCGTCGGTCGGATCGGCAAGCATCGCCCGACCCCGTCCCCGATTAATTATTTTCCACGATCGAACAACACGACGCAGTTTGAATACAAACTGCTTAATGGCTTTATCGAATAATGCCGGCGCCTGTTCCCAGCAAGAAATATTACGGTGTCCCGTAAGTTCCTTCTCCATCCGATCATCACTTGTTCCTCTCCTTAAAAAATAAGCGAAATAAAAACGCACCTAGATGAATATTTTGCAAATGACAACAATTTTGGAAAGAGGGCATAACGAGGCTTCCTGACAGATGGAAGAAGGTTATAGAACAGAACGGTTCAAACATTCCAGTACTGCAATGCTATTGTTGCTAGGCCTTTAGGCTTTTTTACGTTCGTTCGTCGGAACAAAAGCAACAATTATCGAAGCAGACACCGTTCGACCCTAGAACCTCCCCGCGTTGTTCAAGTTAGCGCGGCGAAGAACGTTAGCTGCAAATACGCAATTTCGGGCGGCGGCAGTTCGCGTTTCCGAAACTGTTATGCATCCTGGCGTAACGTTTCCATCTACTACCTGTTCCTAGACCGTGCAGGTACTCCCGCGAAACTTTCTCTGCACACTCGTTGCGGTAAGATGTGTTGTACGGGCTGCGAAGAAACTTGTCTAGTCCCTGAATTGGAAACTTGAAAGTTTTATCTCGCGGCCGAAGGACACCGCCATCTTTCGAACTGTATTTTCAGTTTTTTACCTCAACGTTTTATGCATTTTATATATTTTTCGGTTCTATTTCAATATTTTGTGTATTTTATGTATTAACAAGTTTTTACTTGTTTTTACTATTTTGTGTATTTTATCTCGACAAATATTAACCCTATCGATGTGTACCTTTTTCAGTATTATTCAGGAAAGATCCATCTTTGTAAATAAATTTTGATCTGAGTGTATTTTTTTCCGTTGAAAATTATGAAGAAACTTGTCTTTTTTTAAATACGGACCTGAGGTCGCGGTTTTAAATATTTGAAAAAATACATTGCTCGGAGTTTTCTCTGTAAATACACGTTTTCCGTGGGACGACGGCGAGCCATATTATTATAACGAAGACTGAAAATACAATTAACAAGTCTCACAGCCGCCAAGATGGCGTCATGTAAATTGCCAGACGAATTTTACCACATTTGACCAATAACACACTTACCTACAATAATTAAATTCGCCAGTAATACCATAAAAGCTTCATCGATTAACAACAATTTCCTAACAAATTTTTTAATTCCACTTTTCAAAATATTTCGAAGAATTCACATTCTAACCACGTGTTCTCGAGCACCAATAAAAACGATTCTACAGAAAATCGGCACAAGCGGACTAACGCGTGGAAATTCAAGTAAATCAAGCGGAGATAATAATTTTACCGCTATTTTGCATACGGTTCTTTAATCGGCTAAATCGCGCGCTCGCCGGACCGCTCGCGAACATAAATGCGCGCGATAACTAAGTTCGCGGATAAAGGAGCAGCGATCGAGGCGAAAAAAAATGTAGCGTTTGATTTACACGCGAGCGAAATAGAAAAGAAGAATCTCGCTTTCGCGCGAACCAACCAGAGAGAGAGAGAGAGAGAGAGAGAGAGAGAGAGAGAGAGAGAGAGAGAGAGAGAGATTCGGGAACGGCGTCGCCGTTTTTCGTCGTCCCCGTTCCGCCGCGGTGGGAAATTATCCGCGGCGAACCGGCGCGGATACGTAATCGCGTTGGAATGAAATTATCGGGCGAACGCTTTTACCATACAGCCGAGGGACGGAGATAAAAGGAACGTGGGTGGTGTGATTAATGAAAAGCACCCTCGAGAAAAGCGCGGCTAAAATCCGCGCTCGCGCTCGCGCTAGGGCGTCGACGGTGATTGCTGGCGGGCCGTCGTCGTCGACGGATAGACGCGCTCGGCGGATTATCGTCGGCCAAGGATCGCGCAATTTGTTAACCGCCGATCGCGTTACGTCGCCGTCGATAATCCCGAATTTCTGTTCGAGGCAAGGAACCGTTCGTTGGTTCGTTAGCTGTGTCTTCCCGTGCTACAGGTTGGTGTCAGAATTTTGCATTTGGGCGGAGGTGATCGGGGATGGTTGCAGTATAAGGGTGGTGTTAACCCTTTGCACTCGATACATATATATGTATGAAATTGGTATGATAATTGATAAAATAATATATATGAAATTGGTGTAATAATTAGTATAAGTGCATAAAAGTGCACTCTATTACGTAAAATAAAAATACAGTGAGCCAGAAATTTAATTTCAGATGCACAGTTAAAATAGCTTCCAGTTGAAAAGGTTAATACTGCGTACACACCCTTCATCAAGGCGTTACTACCTTATAAAAGTAATTGTTTAAAAAAAAGCGTGGACTATACAATTTCGTTGTCTAACTAAAATCCTTAATTTACTTTCAATTCTGAACGTAATATTTCAAAGCGTGAAAGACGGCGCTAGTTTGATCATTTCGGCGAGAGTCATCAATACCGAAAAAAATAATATCGCCCGCCATACTGTAACGTAGCTCCGCCACAAAGTTTCGCCGAGCCGCGTTTTATTGAGCTTTGAATGAATGGCGCACTGCAAACTTTACAGTAATATAAGGTACACGGAAGCTATATACGCGAACGAGAACAAGTTTCTCATTTCTGTTCCGCGGAACCATAAAAAATAAAAAAAAAAATATATCCCCGTGTTTCAATGGATAGTCGAAATCCATGGCGCATTCGGTGGCGAATACAATTTTCCAATGGATTATAATGGTAGTAAGTTGAACGCGCAGGTTTATTCAAAGTAGGAAGTTTTATTTTTAGATAAAAAGGCGAATTTTTTTGAATTTTATTTTATTTCGAATTTTATTCGCTTTTTTTGGTTAATATCTGTGAGAATTTTCTGTGAAAGATGATATTTTAGCGTTTATGGTTGCTTTATTTATTAATTTTATTTCTAATGTCTTTGTTTTGGTCGTCAATTGTTGCTGGTGCTTTGACATAAATTTTGCTTTTTAAATAACTGTGAAGAGAAAGGGCAAATGGAATTTAATTGCTCGAACAAGGTGGTTAATTTAAATTACTATTTCTTAACATTAATTTACCATTGAATCTGAATTGCAATAAAATAATGTTTCAAAGTAAAATAAACGTTGCTCATTTCACCTTCATTTAATTTCAGCAATAAATAATCAATAATCATTTTATTATAACGTAACCTAAATTCGCTGTAACTGCATCTATATCCTCGTTATCGAAAAACGAAGCACCAATAATACCTTTCCACCAAAACGTACGCACGAAACAGTAACATTTTTTCAGACGAAGTGATTTTTCTCAAATGGCTCTTGGATTTTATCCTTCACGCAAAATGCCTCATAAACCAGCAGTAAAACTGGTTATTGTGAGGTCACATGGCGACGAGGAGGCAATACTCGTTTTTGAACTACGTTGAACACGAGCTCAACGCATTTAGCCAAACGCACTTGAAATATATACACTCGCTTTACACTCAGCTTATACCGAACGTGCTGAACATATACGCAGAAAGGTACGAGTCTGACCGTGCACCTCCTCGTAGTGGCACATTGACTCGCAGCGACATAATTCGGCCCCTCAAATTAAAGCTTGAATTTTTCGATGTTATGAACGACGCACTCGAATAAAAATTTTGCAGACCTATAGAGAGCGTCAAACTCTGCACTTTTACAGTATGACGAACCTGCCCTCGAATTTAGGACGTTACAATATTAGCGGTAATTAGAAATTAGAATATGGTATAGTTTATTAAATCGATTTGATAGCATTAAACCTTTTAGGTTAGGTGGGGACAACAATAATCGACGGCCAAACGACAGGAACAAATTTCACTAACAGAACGTCTGAAAAGATTCTATTATTCTAATTCAATTTCCAAAAGAAAAATCACCTCGCTTCGTCTGGCCGCGTATTCACGCCAACTCAGTTCGTAACATTAGAGAACCTAATTGAACCTAATTTGAACGTTAGAGCCAATTGAACGTTCCTGCTTTCCTCAGTTTTCATATCGCACAGTGGAGGTTAGAAATTACTTTTCTAAGTTCTTCCGCGAAAGTGGCGCCGTTCCTCACGCATCCGACCCTTAGCGGCGCGTACACGAAGTTTTCATGTATTATAATATAAAGCACCACTGTGAATATCACATCCCACGGTCTAACCTATAGCGCCAGTTTCCGAGCTATTCGCCGACTATCGTCGACCACGTATCATTATTACAGGGCAGAATCTGGATAGCTCGAATCGCGATGTTCGCACTTCACGGCTAACAATGTTCCGCTTCGTTGAGTTCTAATGTTACCGAGCCTCGCCACGTGCTAGACAGTTGATTAATTCCCTAGATAACGTTCGAGCCCCGCGCACGACGATTATACAAGACGGCCTAAAAAAGGCACTTGTTGCTCGCGTGACTCAGCCGTGGAAACACCGATGAAACTTCGTTGGTCGTAGTTCGCCGATTTTGCGTTACCACCCGCATCGACCGTGAATCAACCGCGTGACCTTTGTCACGTCTGCGCTGAAGTTAGGGTAGCAGCGAAGTTCAAGCCACTGTGTCGACAAATAAAATAAACGCGATAAATGAAAATGAAATTCTTGACAAATATCTGGTTAGTCAATCTATTTTGTACTTTTTCATAAAAAATTAAATTGATTGGAACACTTAATAGATTTGAAAAAATATTTAAAACATGTGCAAGAGATATAAAATTTGATATAGAATTAATAGTAAATAGATTTATTGAATTAAGAATAATTTATTATATAATATAAGAATTATTACGAAACTGTAGCTTCGACGAAGAATTCTTCCTATAATAAGTTTTCATTTTGTATAAGTATGCACCGTACTTTTTATTGCAAAATATTTGTTCAATAAACTGCCATTTAGCCAGTTCCATAATTACACTTAGTTAGTGTCAGCTTCTTAATTGTGTTCAATTAGTGCTCGAAACGTTATAAATAACTAACTACAGTATAATTAAGTAGCTGACACTAACTATGCATAATTACGAAACTGGCGTTACATAAAATATAAACGTGTACTAGATATTCGGTAAAGTGTAGTGATATTCAGTTAACATTTCAAGAGGATACAACTAACTCTAAAATGTTTGATTTACTAACAAATTTGTGCGACCTAATTTTGCCTTAAACGTGATAAAATTGTTCATTTCTTTAGTTTCTTAATTATACTGTATTTGGTTGTTGAAGTAAAATCGGGTCGCGTTACTTTTTAGACACACCTTACGTTATAACTGTAATCCAAGGCTATGGTTACGGAGAGATCTTTATGGTGGCGTCGCATGCACGAAAAACATAACCTGTGGATAGGTAATTTACAAGCTCGGTAATTTAGAAAATCAGAGAGAGAAAATCTATCAAGGAAATAAAGCCATTTAACGCTTTTGTTGTAGCAGTTTTCTCCGCTGGAGTAACATTACTACATAAGTAACATTACTGGCCGTTAGATTTTGATAAAAAATATAATGATAAAAATATACCATCGCAGTAAAATAGTCCTTTATAACTTAGAAATCTCAAGAGTTAGAACGTTGAAAAAATCTTTTTGTCTGCCATAATATTTGCCACGAAAAATTGTCAACAATATTGATTTTATTTTCGTTACGATATTTATAATTTATCGCGTTCTCATCAATTTCGTTAAAAGTTTAACAATTGCTCTGCGTTTAAATTTCTATATTAATAATTATTTGTGAAGATTTATTAAACTAATATTTTCGAAAAATTCCCTAGGAACGGATGATTCTACTTTATATGTATATTAAATTCATCTACTTCATATACTGAATATTGATTTCCACGAAGCTGCGTGCTTAATGGATTTGACGACATTACTCAAACAGACCAATGGGAGGATAGCAAAGTTAATTTAAAAGTAGTTTCCGGACTTTCGGAGACGGGACTTCTCGCGGAACTTCGAATTTCTACCCATAACTGAGGAAAGTAATGTTAAATAAGTAAATCTTTGAGTTTGAAGTAGTCCACGTACTGTTCCGGTGCCCTCCGCCGCCGCCTTAGTCCTGATTCTGAATAAATACCACAAGTGGTTCGATCCAAAAGGAGGACAGTACTATGTACACTGGGAATCGAATCGATGGAACAAGCGAAGTCGGCGCAGCATGAACGTAATATTAACAATGCCTCTGAAAAGTACTTACCTTCTCAGATTTTTATATAATACGTAGCAGAGTTAAGTATTATTCGAATTATTTTGTTAATCAGAGTTGCCCCAATGAATATTTTTTCGTCGATTGTTTTATTCGGATAACTATTATTCGATATTTTTATTTATTCGAGTAAAAATTATTTGATATTTTCATTTATTCGAATAAAAATCATATCGTATTTTTATTTATTCGAATAACAATTATTCGATATTTTATAAAATATACAATTCAATAAAGAATACCAAATGATATAATATTCTTAGTAAGCTACAGTATATACCTAACCTATAATTCGGCACACACTTCGTTTCATCAATGTTGTCGATAAGGAAGCTGGTCCGATTAGAGAAACCAGAAAACAATCGCACGAGACGAACAATAACATCGACACTGTAACACATAATTCCAGCAGATTTATCCAATCATCGTATAAACGTTAGGTTCGTTCGCGCAAGAAACAGCCGGCCGCCGTGTCAGACCTCGAAGCGGCGCGGCTCGTAAATCACGGCGCGCCGTAAGCCAGACGTTGAACAGGAATTATTATTAACCGGGCATAACTCTATACCGCGTTAATTCGACTTGATTACAGCGAAACGAAGTATCCAACGGAAAATTGTTAATCTGATCCGAGCGCACCGGCCAGAAAATATCCGCTTAATTCGGCGGAGTGGGGAGGGGGTGGTGGAGGGGGATGGGGGAACCAACCTAAATCACTTACACTTCCGGGAAGTCTGTTAAATTGCTTGGAAACAGCCCGGGCACTGCGCCCCGCGCGTTTACGAAATACCGCGGAACTACTGCTGAAAAATGAATTCCGCGCGGGCAGAAAACAAACTCCGGCGATCGTGTAATCCGAAATGAAATAATGTTGCAGGAACGATTTCGCGTCGCGTACGGTCTCCCGTGTAACCTGGACCCGGGACTTTTTTCAATTACGAAGCAGGTGTGGCAGGTTGGACAACGTTTCTTTAAAATTATTAATAAGAATGGTCTGACTGCTGAAAAGTTAGAATTTAGGTTAGAAAATCATTGCGTGTCAAAATAATTCAAATTATATAGTCGAGGATTCAAGCGCGTATTTCTTTCACAGATATAGTATAATAAATCAATTTATCAATTTTTACTGAGTCGACCCAAAATTTGGTTCCACGTCGGCAGCATTGTAATAATAAAATCATGTTGATAATAGTGTTGGTATAATAATCCTAAAAGAATCTCTAACCTATAAATCTCTGTGTTTAACCTTTTACCCTACCATTTCCTCTATAATTACAATAATTAGATTTTTGTTATTGCAATAATGTTTAAGAATAAACCAAGCAACTTATATTTATCGCGTGCCTATATTTAATTGAACGTTTAAACATCAATTAGAAAAGAACTTAATTGAAATTGAAAGAACTGAATAGTATTCTTCTTAGAAATCACTGTCACGTGTCAGGTTATGTCAAAGCACGTCATATAACAATGACTGCGAAATACATCGGGCTTCCTTTAAATCATTGATCGATGAAAATAGGGAAAGTGTGTCAAGACCACGTGTTGGCCCGTAAACGAACGACGTTTTCCTGATGTTGACGTTCGCTCGAAAGTCGATCAAAACGAGCTGCATTGCGAAAAGCATTATTCAACAGAGCTGCCGCTGACGTCGCCATACAAACACGCTATCACGCTATAGAAAGTTTCCCGAGGTTCGCGCGTATCAACCGGAGAATTTTCATAGCTTCGAAAACTTAAAAACTTCGCCGCGGGATTCTGCGATTCCAAATTTTATTCCAATTTCGAACATTCAGAAAATGTTTGCTTCTCTGCGAAGAAATATTAAAGGAACATTTTATGGTATAGTGATACTAAAATAAAATTTTCCTTCTTATTTCAGAAGGAATATTAATATAGGAAGTATAATATAGTAACTATAATATAAAAAGTATAATATAGGAATAATAATATAGAAATTATGATATAGGAAGTATAATATAGGAATTATAATATAGAAATTATAATATAGGAAGTATAATATACTAGGTATATTATACGAACCATAATTTAGCCTAAGCTCGTCGCCATCGAATAAAAAAATAAAACTCGAATAATAGCAAAACAAAGACAAATTTCACCAAAAATTCTTCACAAATTCACCATAAATCGAACCATCGCAAGGCGGCAATTTAATTCCAAGAAGCGCCGCGAAATTAAAAGAAGGGAATCAAATGCGAGAGCCAAAAAAAAAAGAAGAAGAAGAAGCCAAGAATCAGATAATAGCGAGGTAAGAATAGTAGTAAATTAACGATTCAAGATTCCATCTCCCTCTCCGGTACGAAATCAGATATTACAATGAAATAGCGAGGTAAGAATGGCAGTAAATTAACGATTCAAGATACCGTCGCGCAGTCCCGTACGAAATCAGATATAACAATGAAAATCTGGATCAGCTCTGAGCTTCTCGAAAGTGGGCGAAAGGAGCCGGGAATCAGATAATTTGACAAAATAAATTGTCAATTCAAAATCTCGTCCTCCGCGCGAAACCGGATCGGAGAAAGAGAAAAAGATAGAATTTGCTACAGTCCTGCGCAGTTATCTGATAAAAAGAGTAAGAACTTTTTCAATATTAATATTATTGAATTAATATTTAGACAAATTTTGATGCAAATAAATCTTTTAAAACTCGACCAATATTAATATTAAAAATCATTAAATAATAATATATAACAATAATATTATTTTACTTCAATCAGATCATATTCTCCGAGCTTACACAGTGCATAAAGTACATTTAAGAAATAATTCAACGATTTAGTATACTAAAATGTTGAACCTTGAAACAGCGCTGGAACGAATTTCGGTGAAAAAAGAACTTTTCTCAAGCCTCCAACTACGAGATACGCCTAGCGAAGAGACCGGTTCAAACGCTGGCCGCACGAAGGAAGTAATTGACAATCGGATGACCGTGGATCGGCGGCGAGGAGGCCCCCCCTTTGCATGGTCCTCTGCGAGCAATTTCGCGAAACGTGTTCCAGACACGCGCGCCGCCGTTCGTTGTCGAATGCAAAACGCGGCTCTAATTTATTCATACACGACACACCGGATACCGCGAGCGCCGATAATAGCCGCTGTTCTTCGTTACAGACGATTCTGTAATTCGAGTAATTAGTCGTAACAAAACCGCAGGGAGGCCCGGGGACGGCAGGTGATGCGCCCATCGCCCCCACCGGTGGTGGTCGTAGCCGCGCGTAGCTAGCGCGGAAGAGGGGGGGAGGACAAGTCAGCTCGTTGGAAACAGGACCCAAGGGGATGATCCTCGCCGGATACGAGGGAGTCGGATATCCGTTTTCGCGAGGCGGTGGGGAGAGCCACTGAAAGAAAATGCGGAAGAAAGTCCGACGGGGCCCGAGTTTACGAGCAACAGGGAAGTTAAGTCGAGGTGTCGTTAACCGAACGACCGGCTGTTTTGGTTAATGAGCTACACCCTGCACCTAAACGAACACATAAGCTTGTTTTTAGAGCTACATCATTCGTACACACGCGCGGTGCGGTGTCGTGTCTGTGCCTGGTAACAGCATTGCCCCATAAGCGACTAGCAACTTCCGAGTTTTCATGCATGATAAACACATTTCTACGAGGCTGTTCTCGCGACGATGGTGTTACGCGGCCGAGGGCCGGCTTGCGCGCGTGACCGTAGGGAGCGAGGTGATCTTTCTTTTGAAAATTGGCGACCGGCCGATGCTCGGTTCAATAAAGGTCACTTAATTCTAATTGCCGCAGTATAGTATGTTACTGGAGGATAGCCGCGGACCAGCCGATGTTTGTTCCATCACCAAGTCGTCACTAAAGAGTAGCAAGGATTTCATGAACCTGCCGACACTTGTTTCATCGCCGAGTCGTCACTAGATACGGAATCGGAGTGCGAGGGCTAAAGTGAGATGTTGCGTTTGTGAGGCAACGTGGACTTAGAGGCTAGAGAGTTTAGATAGGGGGGGAAATTAGCCCGATTTCCAGCTGGATTCGGGCCCTTTGTATACCCAAATGTCCCTGGAAAATTGGTGGCGGGGGATGGCCACGTGCGCCTAGATCGTGGGAGACCACCTCGCGGATGGTGCCTGTCACTCGGGGACGCGTGGTTCCCACCCTTAGCCAGAGTCGGATAGTCTACGCTCTTGGGAGGGAGCGGAAGAAACGTTTGGAGAAAATCTCCGTGTGTAGCGAGCGTCACGTTTCTTGAATGGGAAGTGTATAAGAAGAAGATTCATGCAGGAAGGAGATTCTTATAAGAAGAAGATTCCTATAAGAAGGAGATTCCTATAAGAAGGAGATTCCTATAAGAAGAAGATTCCTGTAAGAAAAAGATTCCTTTAAGAAGAAGATTCCTTTAAGAAGAAGATTCCTATAAGAAAGAAATTCCTACAAGAAGTAAATGCAACAGCGTGTTTACTATAAATTCGACGTCTCTATCAAAAAACGTCCTAACCTTATCAAATGACGTTCCTACCAAATGACGTCCCTACCAAATGACGTCCCTATCAAATGGCGTCCCTGAAAATTCCTATGAAACAATTGAATCAAACCTCGACCGTTCCATAATACAATCTTTTGAGATATTCTGTTGGTTAAAGTTCCGGTTACCTGGCCGTCGATTATTATTCCGCGACGGTAGTTACGAGAATTCGGACGAGCAACACGCTGGGAAGTTAATCGAAATACTTTGGTGTAATTAGATCTTCATAATCGATTTCGCCGCGACAGGTTTAATCGATCGCGAGGCCGTACAACTCATGATTGCACAGTTTAATGAGCCGAAACTTCGTTAACCTTACTGGCGCTTGGGTCCAAGGACCCCCTAGATTCTTGGGCTCTCTCTCTCTCTCTCTCTCCAATTTCGCGTAAACGTCTCTCGCGACCTGGTAACGAACCTGCCACGCGAAATTGTCGCGCGGTTATTTTTTATCATTTACGAAACTCGAGAAGAAATTCTCGCGGCCGCCCCGTGCTGATATTAAGTCGCTCGACAATTGATCCCTTAAGCCCCGTCCATAAGGAAACTAAATCGGAAATTGTGGCGACGCTCACTTCAAATTTTGTATTTCGTATGCATCGGTTAGCAACGTTGTTTCTATGGCGTTGTTGAAAGCTTCGAGTCCATGTTTTATTTTTTGGTAAATTTAAATGTTGGGTGTTAGTGTCATTTTGTAATTTTTTAAACAAGAAACTATAAAAGTTTGAAGCATAAGTTAATTTAAATAATATCCTATATATTCTACTTTAATTAATTATGGTGACTCGCAGTTAAAATCGGCTGCACGGTAATATTAAATTAAAATTAATTAAAACAATGAATGAAGTACACGATATGGTAATTTTCGATTGAATTATAAAATTCAATTTCGATTGATGTAAAATTGAGCAAAGAAAGTATTCGATCAGCTTTTAAAACAGCTTCAAAACTTTTTTGCTTTTAACTATAAATAAATATTTTTAATAATACAAATAAATATTTTTAATGATACAAATAAATATTTTGTCTCGTTTGTATATAATAAAGGGCGCCCGGAAGAAGATCATTTACTTTTTGAACGAATTGAAAAATAATTGATTTTTGGTAAAATTCACTATACTTTTGTTAGATCATTTATTCATAGGAGCCTAAGATTATTAGCGTTTATAATTAGAGCGAAATATTTTCTGTTCGAAGTGACATCAAAGAAATGCTTTCGGCTTATTATAGACCTCCCCGTTCTGGTTGAAGTAGGTTAATCGCGCGCTTTAAGGTTAATGTACATCAGTAGCTGGTGCAGTATCAGTAATATGTATACATATGCGCATATAACAGAGGTAAACAGAGTACGTTTATATATATATGTATATACATATATATATCTATACAAACATATATATATGTATATATGTATATGTATATGGAAGTACATATATCGTTGCAGGTGTACCATGCACACAAATTATTACACTCCACTTTGACGAGGCCTTGGGTCCACAAGGATTAGAGACACGTTATTGTAAAATAGATTTGGTTCAACTTTGTAACATGTCTCTGATACTTGCGACAATTTTTCTCACAAATTGTACATTTAATGTAAATACGAATGTTGATTAAATTGTAGGATAAAAATGATCAGGATTGCGTGATTTTTGGTTGGGGGGAAATTTCATAAGAATTTTAGGTTAGGATGCATAAAAATGAATAACTGTGCCATAAAGGCTACGCCGCGTTAATCTACTGATCGATCATTATAAATAGATTTTAAACTGTAAAATGTAGTTACACTTTTATCATGAAATTGTTATAAAAATCTCGTTAAAATTAATCGAAACTTGCACGAATCGAATCGAAAAATATATTTGGTTTAATTTCCTCTCAAAGAAGTCTTTGTCTCTAGAATTACACTTTCCATAATACTGTCCATCATAGTTACATAATAATTAAAACAAATCAACTTAAAATTAACTTATATAATAAAGTTACAAATTTATATTTATTAATCGTTACACAGATTATGTGATCACATATTATATATATATATATATATTACCTGAAGTTTTAATCAACCCCAAACTGGATAGCGAAATATTCGCATAATTTCAAGAAGATCGTTTTAGCAGTCCGCCTGCGATAAGTCCACGAAAACTCATTAAGTTGCGAAAATTTAGATCGGTGGCCCTCTCTTTAAACTCGTTATCCGCGTATCCAAGATTTTCGAAACGAGCGATACGTTCGTAGAGATGCCCGTTAGCGACAGCTTAGTTTTGTGGGAAATCGAAAGCTGAGAGTCCGCCGCTTATAATCTCTTAAGCGTGGGGTATCTCTCTACCTAGCAACCTGAAATTATGGTTGGCAAGGTTGGCAAAGGGTGAGATTTTCAAATGTTTATTTGGACGCGAAATGACGAGCACCTGGCGATAATACTTCACTTTTATTAAAAAAAAAAATCAATAAATATAAAATTCCTTCTTCTTCAATGAAATTAATGCGATCGAAGGAATTTTCATCACCACAGCAATCGTAAAGAAAATGGCACGGCAAGGGGTTAATATTACGTACGACCCCGTTCGAGGATACCACAGTCTCACATGCGCCCACTGACAAACACTTTGCTGTTTACGAACGCTTCGCTATTTACGTGCTCGTAGAAGATCGCGTGCGCGCATCGAGCAATTTGTAGCCGGCCCACGCGAAGAGTACGCGAGGCAGGAACGACGCGCGCCACTCGGACGCGGCCGAGATACGCGAGCGCGGTACATTTGCATCCACGGGGATAGTTTTACACCTGAACGCGCCCCCGCGTTCTTTTTCCTTTATCGCCTGGTAACGTACGCACCCCCGGAACGTATTTACGCTTGCCCCGTAGGAGACCTGCATCGCCCGCGAAACAACTGTCCGCTAGCACGGATTTACGTTCCCCACCGTGGCCCGGACGGAATTTATTAAACCCGGCAATTAAGATCGCACCGAAGGTCCGCGGATTTAATAGTCTCCCCGGCTTGATCCCTCCGCGAGACCGCCGCCGTCGGCTCCATGGCTCTCCTAGACCATGCCAAGGGTACACGCCGACGCGTTCAATCCTTCCGGCGGGCGGGGCCGTTTGCGGTCCATGAGAAATAGTTCCCGTGCCGGGATAACTTGCAATGCTGTTTGCGGAGATTATTCGGCGTGGCCGGGAAAGAGAAAGGCGGGGGGTGTCGCGCGCTGTTATTAAACCTCTAGCCCCCATCGCGCCGTTCGCTTGCTGATTGCTGTGCGCGCCTCTCATTTTCGCTGTCTGCGGCCGCCGCGGCGGGACCGGTCTCCTCTGCCCGTCGGCTTCATCGCTGACGCGCGACTGTCTTCTTCTTTTTTTTCTAGTGTGAGAAATTCTTCTTAATGCGAGAAATTCTTTTTATAGTGAGAAATTATTTTTACTGTAAGAAATTTTTTTTATAGTGAGAAATTCTTTTTATAGTGAGAAATTCTTTTTATAGTGAGAAATTATTTTTACTGTGAGAAATTCTTTTTATAGTGAAAAATTATTTTTACTGTGAGAAATTATTTTTACTGTAAGAAATTCTGTAATCTGTAAGAATTACTCGAGATCGTGTTTTCGTATAGAAAAATTTTGTAACAGAGTATTATAGTTCAGTCAGGACTTAGTAAACTAGACTATCATCTAAGAAAGATTCAGATCGTTTGGTTCAATTTTAAAGAAATTATTGCATTTTAAAAGACGCAGAAGCTAGAATTGAAAAAGGTTCGAATATTAATGGAAGTCACTGAAAATACGCTATAGAAAATAGTAATAAGAAAATTTTAAAATAAAGCATTTGAACCATTGTCTAATAGACTAGTTCCTCTATCAGCTGAACATAAAATTAAAACCCTAAACTCCACTTTTAAAAAAGTTCTTGTGATTTAAAAGGTGTACTAGAATTAAAGACATCACAATATTAAAGTAATTCCCTGAAAATACGCAATAAAAAAGGTAATAAAAAAATAAAAAAAATAAAGCATTTGAATTATTATGTAACATACCAATCTCTCCATCACCTAACCATAAAACTAAATCCCTAAACTCCGCTTTTAAAAAGCTTCTAGCACTTTAAAAGCTATCGGAATGTTTTCGTCGATCGCTGCAACGTGTCTCGCGTACCGCGAGTGAAGGGGTTGAACTTCCGCCGGTATCATTACGAAATTGATCAGAGCTGTCCGCTAACTACTCAGGATCAATGAGATTTCCTAGTTCATAGACTCCTGCGTACCGGGTATTACAGCCGGCTTGCCAACTAACAATGTGTTATTCAAACTCGCGGACGCGCGGCCATCATTAAACTATCGTTTCCGAAACTTAGTTTCTCAGCGAGCGCGGAGGGCAATTTCGCGGGACACGTCGAATGAAATCCGCCGCCGCTGCTCGAACGCGCGGACGGCTGCCCTGTTCACGCGCAATTTCGCGGCTACGGGGACGCGCGGTAAGTTCGTACCATAAACGGCATTAATATGCACGGCCTACGCGCTCCTCGCTAAACGCTTGTAAACGCGCCTAACCGCGTCTCTGTCAAACTCGTACGCGACTGCGAGATTCTCCTGACATGGGATGTCGCGAAAAATGTTTATTTAATGTTTAAATAAAATTAAAACTGCTTCGGATAGGAAAGCAATGTTGTTTATTTGCGTTAAATTCAAAGAGGTAAATTGTTAATAAATTTTTATTTCTAGTCAGCGATGTAATTGTTCTTGTTAGCTGTAAGTCTTCAAATGTAGTATTTTTGTTATATATTTTATACTAAATTCCAAAAGAAGTATTCTTGTTATTTATTTTATACTATATTCAAAATCTAAAATATACTATATTAAAATATTAATATATATACTATAGAATAAAATATATTGAAATATAAAAATATTAATATAAAATATACTATATTCAAAATTTTATACTAAATTGCAAATCGAGTCTTCTTATCGTTATCTATTTTACTATATTATCTATATACTATATTCCAAATCCAAATAACATATCTACCATATTTACGAATTTACATTACAATATTAAATTATACAGCGCTTGTACGATTTATAGAATAAAAATTTAATAATCAGAAAATAACCTAAAATTCTTTAAATTGATAAGTATTGCGATTTCCACTCAACGTGGAGAACTATACCGAAGAATCTAAAGTCAACGAATACCGACGAGGAACATCAGAAAAATCAAGATTCTTCTACGAAACAGACACGCAGACAGACAGACACACAGACGAGAGAGATGCGCGTTTCACTTAGGAAGTTCGTACGAAACAATATCTGTTACTTTATTATGAGTTTCACTTTGGCTCGGCTTGCTATCTTTCCTTTTCTTTTCGACCAGAAATATTCATTTCAGTTTATGCGAGCGTTTCGTACTCTCTTTTTTTTTTGTACTCGAGAAAACGAAATACTCCGACAAAATATTTTATGATGCGTTCAAACGAAATAATCATTTCACGGTTGTTGAATATACAATTCTCTTTTCAGTAGTCGGACATAAGGAAAGGTTGAAGCGGCGTTTAGAACTAAATTGTGGAAATTTGTGTTAATTAAAATTCGTATCAATTAACATTTATATTTCATGACGAAATATGCCATTTTTCTTAATATTAGAGCTCGATGAAATGGATTTTTAATATAAATTCGTCATTTTAACATAAATTCGACAATTTAACATAAATTCAACATTTCAACATAAATTCGTCATTTTAACATAAATTCATATGCACAGAATTTCGTTATACAAAATGAAAATAATGAAAGCCAGAAAAATGATCACAGATTTGCAGTTGATACGACTTCGAGTGCAAAAAGGGTTGCAAGAGCAACAAACCGCTCCCATTATGTCCAAACCTGCGACCAATTTACCTGTTAGACAATTGCGACGGATGCCGGCTTTGATCATTATCGCGGCTTCTAATCACAACTTTCGTGGCTCTTCGACCAAATTAACCCGATCAAGCCTTGGATCGCGCTTGTATCGCGGCGCTCGCTCGAGCAGATTCTACGATGATCGTCTTCCATCCGGGGAAGATCGATGTTCGTTTTACCAGCTGAATAAATCTGTCCGAACCTCCTCGCGGAGATACAGAGAGAAAGATAGAGATAGAGTAAGAGAGAGACAGAGATAGAGCGAGAGAAAGACAAAGATAGAGATAGATAGAGAGAGAGAGAGAGAGAAAGATAGAGATAGAGATAGAGAGAGAGAGAGAGAGAGAGAGAGAGAGAGAGAG
>NC_135778.1:38758516-38880960 GCF_028453695.1 Augochlora pura
AGCAAGAGCGAGGAGAGGCTGCTTCGCGGTCAATGCATCCGATGAAGCAGATTCCGCTTCCATTTATCAGATTGCCGCGACTACTGGACGAGCTAATGGTTCACGTACGATTTTACAGTCGTATGCGTGCATGCACAATTACCATCTACGAACGAGCAGCAGAGAAATCGGCGAGCGCTTCGATCCCCATAGAACGCGTACAGACGAGGTACGCGCGCGCGCGCGCACACCTAAACACACGGACGCGCGCCGTAAACTCGCCGCCACCCGGTCCGAGCACTTCTGATCTAAGCCGGTGTGTACAGACCGCTTCAAGACTCATACGTTCATCGATCCGCAATTAGTGTTCGCCGGTGTAATTAGTTCGACGCTTTGGTGAATTGATAACGTTTACGATATTTCGCTGACAGCTTTGCCTCGTTTGTCTGTAACATCGCGCGCGCGCGCGCGAGCTGGGGTTCCAATACCTATGGGACATGATTGGTAACAATACTAATTTATAATCGATTTACAGCGAAGACAATATCAAAGTACCAGAGAATATTTAATATAAAATAACAATAACATAAAAATAAGCAGCATAATGTTAGGTCTAGCGGAAAATTCTGTCCGTTCCTCAAAAGATAGAAAACAATAAATTTTGTGTGCAACTAATATTGTATTATTATAATAATTTGCCAACATATGTTCGCAACATACGATTGTCATTTTTGAGAAGTATATGTCGCAAATGGAATGACATAACCTGACAGAACTTTCCGGTAGACATAATATTTTTTAACAGAATCGAATAATATTTTTCTTATCAATCTCTTGTTCTCCAAGCCAGAACGAAACTTTGTCCAATTCAAGTAGTAACAAGTCGAGACCGCGAAGCAAACAACTCGGACCCGTTCGCGAACGAGGGCGGCACCTTAAAATTTCTAATGCAATTTTCCGCTTAAACCCGATTAACTTCGGTTGACTAAAGATTGATGGAATCCGGTTACCCCATCAAATTAAGTGAAGCCCGAGTGTTCCCGCAGCCAACTAAATTGCTTCAAACACCGACTGACTTAATTGTTGGAACACTCAGCCCTTTCCCAAGTCGCGCTGGCTGACAACTGACGAATAAGTAATTGACTAAGTGACGGCCAAGTTAACCCGAAGGCACCGCGATCGCCTCTCCCCCCTTCCTCCTCTACGTGTAGCCCTTGGCACGTCTCGTCGCGGAGTGGAGAGTGGGGGGAGGACAGAAGGGCGTCTTCCCCGGTTCGGTGGTGGACGGAAGTTTGAGAACGGGACGGAATTTCCTTCGGGCTTCGGGTTTACCAGAGTGCGCGCGCGCGAGCGCGCTTGGTACATCGGTCCGCAAGAACCGTTCAACTAATTTCTCTTTCGCCCTTCGGATACTCTCTGTTGGGTTTATAGCGCGTCAGCTTGACGTTCGCTATATCACAACTTCTGGGTTTGGAACTCGATATTTTGTCACAATAGACCGACATGGTCGAATGAATAATGTTATTGCTTTGAGAAGATATTCCCTGGGAGTCCGAGATTAATTTTATAGGTTATGTACGCTATTGTTTTGGAGATCGCGTTTGTCTTGTGGAAAGGGTTGTATTTATTCAGTTGATGAACTTATATGCATGTTGAAGATTTTAGGGAAATTAATGTTTATTATTGCGTTCACCGATGGTGGTACACATTGTTGCCACCATTGTTGCATAGGAAAAAAATTTTTTGAAAAAATTATCAGATTGCGAAGTCCATACTCAATTTTCTTTAATATTACGTACACAAAGCATAGTAAAAATTTCGGCTTTGAAAATCAATTTATGTACGAGTTATTTTAATTTTAAGGTTATCTATTATATTTATATATTTATACTTAATTTATGTCCGAGATATTTTAATTTTAATATTATCTATTATATTTATATATTTATATATATTTACATTTATATTTATAGATATATTGACACATGATGCACACGAGACATGGAAATATTTTTAGTTCAAGATTTTGTTTGCCGTGGACTTGCCAATATCTCATTCATCACCGGCTCGCCACTGGATAAGGAAAAGAATGGACTTGCCACCGGTGTCTCTTTCACCACTCGGTCGCCAGCGGATAAGGAAAATAATGGATTTGCCAATGTCTTTCGCCACTGGGTCGCCCACTATTTTTAAAAGGACCGCGGACTTGCCGATGTATTTTTCGCCACCGGGTCGTCATTATCCGAGAGGATGCTATAGGATGTTACCGTCGGAACTTTTAAAAGATAATGCAGGTTTTATAAAAAAACGCCGCAAATACAGGGTGCTTATTTCATCCCGCAGAAATTAAATAAAATACAATAAAATAAATTGAATGATTTAAGTTAAATTAAATAAAATTAAATAGATGAAATAACATAAGCTGAATTACTTTAAATTCAATAGACTAAATAATATAAGTTGGATTACCTTAGATTAATTAGATCAAATAATATAAGTTGAATTATATTAAAATAAATAGATTAAATAATATAAATTGAACTAAATCAAATTAAAAAGATGAAGCTAAAAAAATTAAATTAAATAGCTAGAATTTTAAAAATTAAATTAATTCAATTATATGAACTACATAAAAGTTACGTAAATTTTAAAGCGTGCTATGTTTCTGTCGCGCACTGTACCTGGTAAGCAGCGTATGCACGGCCCGTACAAGGGTAAGATTTTGAGCCGGCAGCAGAATTCGAACGCCGCGTTGCACAGGAAACCGCGGGGATCGGTGCACGTATCGCAGCGCGAGGCTGCAGTTACGCAGCCGCGATTCAAATTTCGCCGTCGTGTAAAGGAAGTTAAAGTGGCGCGCACACGTAAAACACGAGCTCTAGAAGACTGAAGTTCGCCGCTACGAACTCGTACGAGATTTAGAGCCGCGCGCGTAACAATAGGCCGCGGATGATTCTGCTCGTTTCCATGGTTTTTCAAATCGTGCAACAATTTTGCTGATATTTTTATATATAATATTTTTATATAGTTACAGAATATTAATAATTTATCTGATGATTTAAGTGAAAATTGCGTCTCTCTTTTCTATATGCAAAACTAGTGGTTTTGGAAGAAATATATCAGAAATATAAAATTATGGTTGTTTTATATTATTATTGACTTATAGAAATACTGTCAGTGTTTTTTAATTTATGAATTAATTAATCTAGGATTTATCGTATATTATTACTGCTTTTACAGATAACAAGATTTCTCTGAGACATAACTAGACTGTAGATTTTATGTATTTATGGTAAAATTGAGTGGCTGCAATTTAAAATGCTAAAGCAATTAAAAACATTACAGAGAATCGGGATATTAAATTAAATCTATCGGAATTATCAAAGAGAGAATAAAATCCATTAGGGATTTTATTCCTAAATGGTTCTTATTCCTTTTAATAAATGCGATATATTACTATTTTGTACTTAGATCCACAGTCTATACAGGGTGGTTCATGCAGCGTGTCCAACTTCCAAAATACGCATTTGGCAACATTATTCTTTTACAAATGGAGCCATTTTTAAGATTTGAAGGTCAATTTCCTTTTTTTATAGAAATATAATACTCCATTTAAGAAAAAGAAAGTTAACCTCAAAATCTCCCGAACAGCTTCGCCTACAAATAAAGAATAAATAACACAGCGAACAATGCTTCTTTCAACCACGCGACTCTTATATTTATCAATTTGTTATCCAACGCATATTTAAAAATTGCCGGAAGTGAACAAATTACCAGAACCATCCTGTACAGAAAAAAAAGAATTGAACAACGTATTCGCGACACGGGAAGCACGATTCGTTTAAAATCTCGATCGTTTCGAATATCAATTTAACTCTTTCAAAACTCGAGCAGCAATTTTCAATAAGGATGCGAAAGCTTCGCTTCCTCCGTCGTTTTCAAATTTCTTTGACGAAAGGATAACACCGGCGTGTTTTCCTTCGTTCGTAGTACTTCGAGGTACGCGTCCCAGCCATCTACGTGGACAGCGAACCCCGTTCAGCCGGGTTCAGCTAGGACACCGTAAGCGTCGGAACTTAGGTAAAAGTTTTTTAATCGAGTTCCTATAGAGTTCTCTGTTACGATAAATCTTAAGTTGGTAACTACGCCGCCGCCGCCGCCGCCCGGTTTTTGCTTGTTACATGTCCCTTTGTCTTGCCGGCGTGTACCCGACAGCGTAACACCGCGGCGTGTCCGTAACTTCGAGGCTTAACTACTTACACGCGACTGTAATTACAGCTACAAGACTCGTACAGTCGCGCATGAATTATTTGCTGTGTGTACGCAACGTGTGCTACTCGGCTGCCGCTTCGCGCGATTATGCGTGCGCGAAAGTTACGGCGGGACGCGTGAATAAACAGAGCGGTTTAATACTTAACCACTTAACCTCCCGCAGTACTTTTATCGTCGCGATTATAACGATTAAATAATTTTCGATTGGAATCATTTCTTGGAGGAGAAATAAAATTAATATTTATAGTTCACAATTACACGATTACGATTACTTCAGCGCTTAAATATTAGTGGACAGAAGATAGAATTTTATTTCGGCTTAAAGAGGCAACATCCTTGCTTAACAGGTTATGGTTAGAAATCATAATGACGTGGCAGACTCGTCAAAGTACGGGAAGGGGTTAATAGCGATGCTGCAATAAAAACTGTTTTAGGAATTCGACTTGAATGAAGAGGCGAATTAAAATTTCCAAAGTCATCTATATTGATTAGTTTGACTACATTCTATTATTTATTATGTCATTTATTCTATATATTTATTTATTATTCTACTTTATTTATCGCACCGTATATCAGTGCAGGTTATTGCAGCCGCCTCTAAATTTTAGCACATCGACAGGCAATAATTTCAGGTTATGTTTTGGTAGTTGAAGTCAAAGGTCATTTCAAAGTCAAGTTATTATACGTGACTGAGTATATTTTAACGCAAACTATAGGATACGATAAATAACCTTCGACAGTAATTTTACGACACTATTATATTACTATTATACTATATATAACTGTATTATATTACTATTATACTATATATAATTGTATTATACTATTATTATACTATACATAAACTCTACTATAATACAATTTAACTCTAAAAACACTATATTTCTACATCACCAAATAACATGAATTTCGTCTACCACCCTCAAAAACCGTGAAATACAAGCAAACAGCGAACTATACTGAAGCACACGTCTAACATTAACTCTGACAAAATTAAATATTCATGAACGAAAGTGCTCGGATTTACGGCGCAGGACACGGAACTGCACGACGCGCAGTGACGAACAATAAACAAAGCCCGATCGTGTAAAAACAAACAGAAACATCGCGATCCCCCTCGCGCGATAGCTAGGGAAAAACCCACCCCTGCGGTAACCCTCGTCGGAATCTCATTACCCTCGCGCGGATGCCGCGGTAATCGCGCGAGAAGGGCCGCGTCTCCGGGACCAGACGAGATCCACCTGGCGACTTACCTGCGTGCAACACCGTGATAACACAGTGCGCGACTCTTTGCGAATCGGCTACGCGTGTCCTTACGGCGGCGGCGCGTTCGCGAGGCGGGGTTGGTCGCAGCGTGCGAGCGAAGAAGCAAGCGCGAAGTAGAGAGCGTGCGGGCGAAGTAGCAAGCGTGCGGACGAGTAGCGTGCGAGTTGGCGTGTGCGAGTAGCGTCAACAGCGCGGCATCCCTCCGTCGCCGGCAATGCACATTCCTCCGGCGTCAGTGTCTAGTGCGTGGCGCACAGGATTCCTGGTGTGTACACGCGAGCATAACCCGCGGCGGTGAGTTTACAGACGGACGGACGCACCGACGGACGTCGGATCGATCCGCGGTCGTGGATAGAGGGGGGCCCCTGCTGCTGCTGGTTGACGGTGGTGTTCGGAAGCGCGAGGGTGCACGAGGAGAGCGAACGACGGCGGGGCGCCCCTCTCTCTCTCTCTCTCTCTCTCCACGAAGAGGGAGGGAAAGCCCGCGTCTCTGAAGAAGGACGGCGATCCTTGCGGCGGTTGCGCCGTCGCAGCGGCAGGACCGACGCTCGGGACTACTCGGTATCCATCTGGTGGGGGAAGCGGGGGCGAACGCTCACCGTCTCCCTCCTACGAACGCTCTCCGTCTCCCTCCGGCGAACCCACCCCTCCGGCGTCCTTCCTCGCCGTCCTTGCTCTCCTCCGCCGTGTCGTATTCTACTGTTAGTTCATTCTTTCCCGTGTTTCCTGCACCCTACACCCGCTTCGTTTCTCTTTCCACCCTCTCCGCGGCCCCGTCCCCCTCCCCTCCTTCCCACCCTGCGTCTCGCGCGCGTCCTCCGCTATCGCGACAATCTATCCTCCTCTGTCCCTCCGCGCGACTCCCCTCCGCGCTTTGCCCCCCTCCCCCCCCCCCCCCCCAACGCTTTCCATCTCTTCGCAGCGATGCCCGCTGTTCGTCCCTGTTCTGCCCGATCCGCGATCTCGTTCCGATCCGCGTGTCCCCCGTTCGTTCTCCGTTCGGCCCGCGCCCGAACCGCGCCGCTGTCTCGCTCACGGCGACAACCCCTACCACGGCAGGTCTCTCGTCTAGAGCTGCCCTGCAAAAACAAGCATACGGCGATCCCCAGTAGCACCCTGGTACACAGACCAGGCCAGAACGTCACACCGGGTGACCCTGGCGCCAGGTGTAACGTGGCTCTCTCTTCTGTCGCGTCGTCGTCACGACGGCGTCGCACACACACACACACATACACAGACGGAACCGGGTGGTCACAGTGTCACGTGTGCTAGCCGCGCGTCACCGCGCTACGTCATCGTCTGACCTCCAATTCCTATTGTATCGATGCGACGGGACAGGGACCGGCCGATCGAACCCGCGGAATTTCCTGTGACCGTTATCGACGGCTAAGAGTCTGATCTCGACGGCTGGAGTCTGATCGTCGCGCGGCGAGGATGCGCTCGAACTGTCCCCGTTCGCGTCGCGTCCACATGGCCGATGCTCGATGACCGTTTCCGTGCTGCCGGCACGAGTGCTCGAGGGCCTGACGGACGTCTCGGGGCTGATCCTCTGATCTACGCGTTACCGTGACACGCTGTCCGACCGACTCAAGGATCCTTCCCTGGTGGTCTAAGGATTCATCCCCGGTGATTCAAAGATCCTTTCCCGGTGGTCCAAGGATCCGGTTGCATCGCGACGTTCCGCTTTTCGATTTCAGCGAGGCTGCCACTTACCCGAAGATTTCTCGCGAATTTCAGTGCAACGTTCGCGTCGACGAAGGTCCGTCGACGTCGCCCGGGTCCGACGTGCCGTTGGTAACGAGATTATCATCGGGCTCGAATCTCTCTCGGCGACAGCTCCTCGAACTGTAATTCGACGGCCAGCGATGCCGACACCTGGGCTCCACGAAACGCTAACAGGCTGCCTATTGTGCGGAATTCCTGCTTGAGCCCCTTTGTTAGATTACTGTGCTACCCCACGTGACTCTCGCGGCGCGACATCGTCACGGTTTGCAAATGGTTTCACGGTGAGAAGACGGTGTTCTTCTTACGGTTTTGGGTAAATTTCGGGTGTTTTTGGTTGACCGTGAACGGTTCCTTAGCGAACACGGTAAATCGGTGACACGGTGTGCGTGTGTAGGAAAGGGGGAACAGGAACCGTGAACGTGACGCTGGTTCGCGTTTAGTCGGTCAGTGGACGTCGTCGCGCACGCATCTCGAGGAACGTGTCTCCTGCATGAGACGTCGTTGTGCATGTGCGTCGTGTCGTGTCTTGGCCGCGACTTGTTTACTCGGATCAGTGGCGCTTGTTTATACTAATGAGTATGTGTATATATACTGATGAGTATATGTATAGTATATACTGACGAGTATGTATAGTATATGAAAGAGTAAGCGCCGGTTGATTGTCACGTTTCCGGAAGTGAGTCCCCGTCGACCGAGTGCTACGGACTGCGAGTCGTTTTGGGCTACGGAGATTGGATACACGAATCGGCGAGACACGCTGGAGTCGACGCTGTCAGGGGATGCTGCGTGTCACCGACCTGTAAGTGGGATGTTATTCGTTTCTTTTAGCGGACGGGATTTCGTGCGCTTGTGGTGCCGATGATCTCTCGCGGTTGTTTATCGCGGATTCGGCGTAATTGTCGTTGTGACATTGTCGTTGACATAGTCGTTGACATAGTCGTTGTCACATAGTCGTTGAAGCGCACTTCCGGTTTGTGAACGATTATTGTTGGCTTGGATTATTGATTGAATAATAATTATGATAGGCAAAAGGTGATTGTGGATTAGGCATTTGGAAAAATGGTTGATCACGTGGGCTGTCATTAGGTTTTGAAAACGATATATTTAATAGGATATAGAACTTTTTTTATTGTGGCGGATGGTACGCGAATGTTGTCTTTTAGTGACAGGATTAATTGCAAAAGTTTGCGTTTTGCACTTGAGATTTTGCGATTGGCACTTTTTCGTACTCAATAATTTTCCTAATAGGAAGTTCGATATTCAATTAAATTCAATATTCAATATTCAATTCAATATTCAATATTCAATATTCAATTTAATATTCAATTCAATATTCAAATAGACAATTCAATATTCAATTTAATATTCAATTCTATATTCAATATTCAATGTAATATTCAATTCTATATTCAATATTCAATTTAATATTCAATTCAATATTCAATATTCAATGTAATATTCAATTCAATATTCAAATAGACAATTTTCCTATTCCTATATTGTCTTTATTTACCGATAACAGAAGAATTAATTTTTACTTCGACGTAGAAGAAAATAATAATATTCATATATAGTAGAGCTTGCATGAAATCTTTACCAGCTGTCTGACTCTTTATTATAGTGCAAAGGATTAATTGAAGAAACGTGTGCGACATGCGAATGTTTGGATTTTTATTCTGAATTTTTAGCGTTCTCCATTTCGTATTGAGTCATTAGGGTCTCAGTGATGCGTATAGAATTTTTCAAATGCTATAATTAGTATGTAAACGTTACCTTTTAGTAACACATTCCATTGCAAAAGTTAACGTTTATTGCTGGTTTCTCTGTTTGTTAAGGAGACATGAGGAACTCGTGAGAGGTTATGGTCTAGTTTTTATTTGCATTTATTGGAGTTCTTTGGTTCAAGTTGTGCAGATATAGTGTCGTGCGAATGTGTTTGTAATAATAATAGAGCGTGGAGGGACAAAAGAAAAATTCAGGAAATTCTGATAATTATTTTTAGAAAGATAGTTATGGTAGAAGAGAAATTGATGATAGTTACAATTTTTGTTTATGAAAATTAGTTTTATGTATGCATGGAAGACTTATCATACTATATCAGAAATTATTTAACTAATGTTAGAATTTTTTGTCGTATGTTCCAATAATGCCAGAATATTATCTATAAATTATATATTTATAAAGTAACGTGTATAGCAAATGAACTGGACCAAAATTATAATTACTAATTAGAAAGTAAAAATTTGGTACAGTTCAGGCACTTTTGATCACTATTATCACCATATACAAATAGAAAAATTGATAAATGTGTAACACAGAGAAGACTAGCATAATTTCATATAATTTCATAAATTATTCCATAAATCTACAGAAAAATTGAAAATTAACAAATAAATATTGCATCACTAAAAAATCGCATTGAATTAACATCGAATAATTATATATCAAATATACTATCAAATCTACCTCTGGTAATCTAATAAAACCACGTGCGCCATATTTCTGCGCCGTTTCTAGTAGTACAACTCTTAAATTAAACCGCCACGCAAAGGGTTACCTTAAAAGGCCACGTGTTTCGATAAGAATACACTCATTGCGTTACTAGTGCTACTACATCAAATCTGAATTACAAATTAAGCGCAATCTCGGAGCCGAGGAACAACGAACCACGAGTCATAGATAATATGGAATCGGAAAAATTTTCTGAAATTAATTTTCATTCGGCCGCAAAACTAATTTTCATCTTTCTTTTTTCCGCGGAATGGAAATTCCAGCGAATTCGTAAAATATTGTTTTATCATCGTCGACGATCGATAATTGAAATTCTGAACCGTTTTTTCCGCGCGGCATGCTACGGAGATAAATACCTTCGCGGATCGATTACACGCGGGTATATAATATTCTGCTTATACGTATTGATTCCGTCCTATACCGTGCCCCAAATAAATCATCTTATAACCTGATCCAGATTCCGTCCGTGCTGCTTGAAATAAATCATGTTATTATCTCAGCTTCGTTTTACAATGTGCCTCGTATAAATCACTCTCTGATGCGGTTATATCAGATATTTCGTTTCGAGGGATCTCGTGCTATAGTTTGTTCGAGATAAATCATCTTGTCGACTGATTAAATGACATATTCTATGGATATACTACACTATAGATCATCTATATCACAATTAATAGGATTATAAATATTTCTTTTTCCTGGACAAAATTTTTCAAATGAATAGAATGTTAATAATTTTTTAAAATTTTATTTTATTTAATAATAATTTGTTGCCAGCAAAGATAATACTGTAAACTAGGTTTTACAAATTTATTTTCCATGGAGAATGTGTGAATAATGATCGTTTGTTGTCCAACCATCTGTTGCTAGGAAACATTTTCTCTCAATAACAGAACTATTACAAACAATAAGTGGAACGTTGAAACGCGCGTGTGTCGAGAGAAAAAGAAGCTTTATATTGTACAATAGTATACTCGATCAAATTCTTTTCGCTTTCAATGCTTCGTTGTCAACTTCTCAAGCTAATAACTTTCACTGTTTGTTCTATAATCCCGAATATTGATATTACGACACGTGTACACATACTATACAGTCGGGTACAAAAGCGACCACACACGTCTCGAAACGGTATAACTTTATTATATTTTATTTATTTTTTTTACAACTGGTCTCAATGATTTTTTTGCAAATGTTAGAGCTTCTGCAAAAAGCTCTTTTCTTTCTAATTTTATTATTATATTTAATAGAAAAAATCTAAAAAGCTTTCATTTTATTCATATTTTCATTCGAGTCTAAAATAAAAATTTTAAAAATTGTTTCTAATTTTTTAGCGATTAAATATATTATCGAATAAAAAATTCTTTTTTTAATAAAATTGTTTTCTGTTAAATAGGAAATTATTAAAGTCTCTTTGGTTTATTAGTAATCATCGTGCAACTGCTGTATTTACAATATTTTATTATACAAGTTATCTGTTTAACAGATTTATGCAACGTATTTGATGCATTACGGCGAATTAATTTTCCCGTTAGTTACTTAACATTTACAAATATTTCGCGTCGATTTAAATCGTCGTAATTCCTGTATTTTGGCAAACGCGATTTCCAATAGAGAGGTATATTTAAATAGGCAATCATTAACGCATCGATCAATCAATGCGGTGTAATTGAACTTAACGTATTAAATGCACGTATATTCAATATGCGGTTTAGGAATAGCAAATAAACGTCGTTGAATTTTACCGAAGCTGTAACGGAACTAAAACGCTCGCAAGCATCGATTATTTTGCTAAAAATTTCTACCATATGTGTAAAAAATAACTAAATCTCTCTTTAAATAATATATAAACATTTGAGGAATTAAGAAACATTTTTATATTATTTGCAACTCATTAGATTTATTAAAAAAAGGAATCAATATTTTTATAGTTTTAATATTTCGTAATTAATGCAATTTACTTTCACTTTGCATAAAAATTCGCTGTCTATTAATGATTTAACCCTTCACATTTGCATATTCCTTCTTAGAGTTTGTTAATAAACAGTTAAGTTTGATAAATGAAAAATCTTAAAATTTAAACAAATTACCAGAAAATAGACTGTAAAATCACAATATTTATATTCGTGGGTCTAAATTGACCCGAGCCTCGCCGTTCGAGTATTAACACTTGTGTCATTAATTATTATGTTCAATTTGCTATGTCAATAATTATTATTTTCAACTTATTATGTCAATAGTTATTATGTTCAATTTATAATGTCAATAGTTATTATGTTCAATTTATAATGTCAATAGTTATTATGTTTAATTTATTATGTCAATAGTTATTATGTTCAATTTATTATGTCAATAGTTATTATGTTTAATTTATTATGTCAATAGTTATTATGTTCAATTTATTATGTCAATAGTTATTATGTTCAATTTATTATGATACTAATTATTATTTTCAATTTATTATGTCACTAATTGTTACATTGAATTTATTACGTCAACGATTAATACGTTCTAGTTGCTAATAAGTGAAATGAAAAAAAATCTCCGAGCGAAAAGAGTTAATGACGCAGCAGAATCGTCTTTGGTTGTTATTCGCGAATGAGGAGTTTCTCGGTTGTTTCCGGAACGGGAGTGGAACGGGCCAACCTTGTTTACCAGACGGGGCGCATTCTGTCGTGCGCGCCTATACCTTTTCCAATATCGAGAGTTACATTTCGACTGTCTTCAATTTTCCCCTCCATTTCGATTGGCCTTCCCGAAGTTTCTCGGTCGTGCGACTCCGTTCCGCGATTGATCGAAAGTGAACCTTTTTATCATCGGCGGAATAAAGAAACCAATGCTTCTATTATTGTCGTTTAAACTTTCAGACGGGATTACATAACAATTATGTTGCTTATGTAATTGGCAATTTATAATGGATATTGTTTTAGTTTATAATTAACATTCGAAAGATTGACTTTTTTTAACGAAAATGTAATTGACAATAAGTATTTTTAGGATTATTCATTGTTATTAATTTTTTACTAATTATTTCATTAATAAACATAATTAAGGACTATATTTTAATATTTATATCAATGTTATAGGAATCAACCCCTTCTAGCAATGACGTCGAGACACCCTGTATAATTATTTCAATACCAACATAACCTCGACAACGAAATCTGAAATGAAAAATCGCTGCTATTTGAACTTTTCTGTATGAATGTTATAAAACCCTTCTCGGTCATAACAATAATGTCAAGGTACCCTGTACAATTATATCAATACCAACATAACCTCAAATCTATTGATATGATATAATCTCGACAATAAAGTCTCAAATAAAAAAACACTGTTACTTGAATTGTTATATATGAATGTTATACGAATTTTCTTATAGATTTAAATATAATTATAGTATTAAATATAAATTATTAAATATAATTATAGTACAATTATATAATTTAATAAATTTATCGATTTATGTGAATTGTTATATTTTCCCTTCATGGTCCTAGCAACGATGTCGAGACACACTCTATACAATTATTTACCAAATGAATCAAATATTTATTATAAATAACCCCCTTCTAGCAATGACACCAAGGCACCCCATACAATTATTTCCAATCCTGCAATTTATATTTGCCATTACAAAATTACCGTATCATGCTTAACGTTCTACGTATATAAAAATATCCGCCGTATAAAAAAATCCTCAAAAATATCCTCCATAACAAAAAGCTTCGTTACACTCAGCCCCGCAGTTAACTTCACCCAAAGCACCGACTATACAGTACTCGGTTAAACGCAGCAGCGGCGGCGGCGGCGGCGCCAGATCGTTCGATTCGTCGAATCAAAAGCAATCTTTGAAACGAGAGCATGTGTGCGTGGTCCCGGGGTTCTTTCCAACCTACAATTCGATCTTCGATGAATCGTCTCATCGGCGTTCGCCCGAAAAGGCTAGGTGCGCTATGTGTATCTCACTGAAAATATGACGAAATAGTTTGCTGTGGGCGGTCGGTCGGTCGGTGTCGGGGGATGGGTGGGTAGAGGGGTAGTGGCATGGATGGCGGAACGTTTCAGACAACCTGGAAATGCACTCTGTTGCGTCGCGCTTTGCATATCTAGACATTGTATATATCAAGTTATCCTTTGTACATCGCGACTGACGGGGAACTGGCTTCATTTATCTTGCTCCCCCTTTACATATAGAGCTGCGCACATGTGCGTCCGATCACAGAAGAGAGACCGTCTCTCTTCTCTGTCTGTCTCCGTCTTCCTCGCTCTTCCGCGCGTCTCCGTTCTATTGTCTCTTTCTATTTTTGGTAGTTCTCTTTCCATTTCTCTGACTTGATATGTCTCTTTCTGTTCCAACTACTTCTCTCTTTCTCTTCCATACCTATCCCTTCTTTCTTTCTCTTCCATATCTCTCCCTTCTCTCTTTCTCTTCTATCTCTTTGTTCTCTCTCTCTCTCTCTCTCTCTTCCATATCTCTCTGCTCTCTTTCTCTTCTATACCTATCCCCTCTTTCTTTCTCTTCCATATTTTTCTCTTCTCTCTTTCTCTCCTATACTTATCCCTTCTTTCTTTCTCTTCCATATTTTTCTCTGCTCTCTTTCTCTTCTATACCTATCCCTTCTATCTCTTTCTTCTATATCTCTCTCTTCTCTCTTTCCTCTTCTATGCCTATCTCTTCTATCTCTTTCTTCTATATCTCTCCCTCTTCCATATCTCTCTTCTCTCTTTCTCTTCTCTCTCCATCTCCCTCTACTTCTGTCTCCATCCGTCCCCCCATTTCTCTTGCCTATACGCGCGCACACACAGGGAAAGAGACAGTCACAGGTTCGCATCAGGCGAGGTCTATTCTCTTGCTCGTGATTTTTCAACCGGACGATCCTTCACCGCCTGGCACTCTGATTACGTTTCTACGTTCCCTGAATACCGGCGGCGGTTATACGCATAACGGGCCGCACGGTCGTCCTCTCTCTCTCTCTCCCTTCTTCTCTCTTCCTCCTCCGTCTCCCTCTCCTGGTCGAACCGGAAAATTGCGAACGTGAAATCGAGAATGTTGCCGCGAGATTTTTCGCCGCCTTTCGCCGGGGCATTTTTCGCGGATCGATTTTTTAGACAGCGGACCGGCGAAAAATTTTGTGTGCGCGACGATCCTTTTGTGCGGGCCGGCCACGTGACTCGGGTGACACGTAGGCCATCACGTTGCGTTTCGGCGATCGGCGACTTTCATTCTCAATACTATCCTTCGTCGATCGTGTAACCATTAATTTTGTATCTATTACTGAGATAAATGTGTTATATTGTTCAATATTATTATATAACTATTTGAATGTTAAATATCTTTAGCGATTAATGAAATAAATAAAATCGAAATAGTTTAACGTTAAATTTCTTCTTTCCTTTAAAAAAATTCTGTTAAGAATCTAGTTTAACGTTAAATTTCTTTTCTCCAAATTTTTACGGCCAAATGACTGATCGGTATAGCGTTAAAAACCGTAGAAAAAGAAATATCGATTCGACACCAGCGAAACCTCCTTTGTAATAACACGCAATATTATAGAAAAATGATGTCTTCATTATTGCATTTATTTACTAGATGCAACATATTATAAAAAGACCCTGTTTTTCGACTTATCTAAAACCAAAGAATATTTCAGCAATAATATAATTTCAGTAATAATAAAATATGAAGGGAATACATTATACTTAAAACTAGACCAATTATTACGGTTTACTTATTCCTCGCCCTAATCACAGCAGTTACAGTCCCCGTAAAAACCTTCTTGCCCGTGCACTCGGCAAATTCTAAGAACGTTTCCGATGTCCAAATAGAGCACCGGCGAAGGTTGGCAGACGGTGGATATTAAAAAATCCGCGGCAAGCTCAAAGAGAGACGAATTTCATGTCGACGGTTTGCCTAATACCGACAGGCACGGCCTGCGACGAGGCTGAGAGACGAGGGCGACGGCGTACCGCGCGGACGGAGGGTTAAAATCACAGTAAACACTTTTCCGCGAGAAGATACTCGTCGCGGACTCGAAATAACTGTCGCCCGGGGCGAAGAAAAATACTTTCCTCCCGGAAAGTGGAATTTCCTGGTGCGCCGCGCCAGGAGCCCGTGCAAACAACGCGGCCGTGCGCGTGCATACGGTGCACATAGTGCATACGATGCATACGGTGCGTACTCGCGTTTATACACGTGCATATAGCACCCCTACGTGCATATACGTGCTTACGCACTTGCATACAGATCATACACGTGCATATAGTGCATACGCACTTGCATACAGTGCATGTAGTGCATATAGTGCATACAGGTGCATACACGTGCATACGTACTTGCATACAGTGCATATAGTACATACAGTGGCATACACTTGCATACTAGCGTTCATTCACTTGCGTACACTCGCATACTAGCGTTCATACACTTGCAAACACTTGCAAACACTTGCATACACTTGCATATTAGCGTTCATACACCTGCATACAGCCGCATACTAGCGTGCATACACTTGCATACTAGCTTTCATACACTTGCAAACACTTGCATACTAGCGTTCATACATTTGCATACAGTTGCATACTGAGCATACTGTGCATACATCTGCATACTAGCGTTCATACACTTGCATACTCTCGCGTTCATACACTTGCATACTCTCGCGTTCATACACTTGCATACTCTCGCGTTCATCCACCAACATATACACATTCGTACGCATGCATACACCTACATACACGCTTGCATACGGTGCACACACGTGCATCGTGCGCGCGTGCGACACAGCTCGAGCGCGACTTTGACTCGAAATTGAACGTCAGATAATTCACGCGGAAGTAATTGAACGTCCGCGATGGAAAAAGACGCGGCGCGGAGTGGCGCGGGGAGCGGGGCGGGGCAGGGCAGGGCGGAGTGGCGCGGCGGTAATAGCGGGGCGTTGCTTGAAAACGGGACTCGGGCGCTCTCGAATATTTGCACGGGGAAAGTTAATTCTTTGGCGTTCAAAGGCTTCAATTACTAGGCCGTGCATGCGTCGCGCTAATATTTGCGCGCCGCAGCCGCGATCATATCCCGCGAATTCGTGTTTCATCGTCGAACGCGCTGGCGCCACCCCCCGCCGCCGAACGAACCCCCGAAGATCCACCCCCCACCCCTCCGGCCTGTCTGCGACCGGCTTAATTAGACACGCACGGCTCCTTAATTGAGTAATTGACGTCTGCATGATAATCAAAAGCGCCTGGCTTGCTCGAAGACCGCCCCTCTCTCTCTCTTTTTTCTCTCTTTAAATCTCCCTCACTCTATATATATATTTCTCTCTCTCTCTCTCTCTCTCTCTTTGACTATCTTTGTAGCCTGGAACCAGCGATGTTTTTAGCAAGATATGAATTTATCAGGTTTAATCCTTTCGCGAAGATAACTGAACGAATTTTCTAAGGAAAATTGGGAAAAAATTTATAAAAATTAAACCAAGAATGATATTTAAGAAATAAAAATTGCAGCGTATTGCAAGAGAAAGGAAGTATCATTGACAGTGATATAAAGCATGATGAGAAATATGGAAACAAGTTCTCCTCTTCTACGAACAATATTTATCCTAATCTAAAATTTTATATAGGTCACTTAGTATGAAGTATAAGTACATGATTTCTAATAATTTTTAATAAAAAAGCTGTCTGATGGATTCTCACTGTATTATTTCCTGATATTTACCCTAATATTTACCCTAATCGCCGTTTGACCAATTTTATATAGGTCACGTAGTATGAAGTATAAGTACCTGATTTTTAATAATTTTTAATAAAATAATAAAAACTGCCTGATGGATTCTCGCTGTATTATTTCTGATTATGTTAATAGCTTAAAAGGTGTACGCATATATTTTTCTGTCCCTTTATTCTTTTACAGTAATACGTACACTATGTGTCAAAATATAAAATTTAAAAAATTCATAAAATATCTTCGGAATACATGTATACGCGTATATATTTCTGTCATTGTATTTTCTTTAAAGTAACACATACACTTTGTACCAAATTCCAAAATTAAATTAAAATCCCCGAAATCTGTTCACAATAAATAATTACCGCCGCAGAGAAACACGCGACCTTAGCGTACACATAGATTGTGACAGCGGAACGTCGCGCGACTGACGAAGTCAATTGAAAGTTGAAAGTGATATACGCGCGCGCGACGAATTAAAGAGAATGGGACAACGGAACGCCGGAAATACACGAGTGGGCCGCGGCTCGAATAAATTTCGTGGCCGCAAATCGTGTCTAACAAAATTTATTTTATTTAAATTAGTCCGCTCCGGTCGCCGTTACCGATGTAAATTAGTAGATTAATTAAATAGATAATCGTCCGCAGCGTTGTTCTTCGTTTAATCCCATTTTGTTCCTATATCCTGTGCTTGCTCGCGCATAATCGCCGAGCCGAACAGCTAACAGTTTTGCGCTCTGTTCGATGCGAAGCCCTGCTCGTATTGCGCAGCGCACAATGGGGCACAGATTATACCGAACGGATTAATAACAAGTCTGTGTTGCGTTCATGCGTTCTGGTTTACGTTTTATTGCTAGTCAACGCCCCAACCCGTGACGCCCCAACATCAAGCGTTATATTATTATTCAAGCGTTATTTATTATTTAAGCGGTATATTATTATTCAAGCGTTATTTATTATTTAAACGTTATATTATTATTCAAGCGTTATATTATTATTTAAACGTTATATTATTATTCAAGCGTTATTTATTATGTAACTGTTCTATTATTATTCGAGCGCTATATTATTATTCAAGCGTTTTCTTAAAAATCGTCGAGGAGATTGCTAGGGAATTGAAGAAGGCAACAAAATTATTTTCTCTGCGAAATTGCTATACTGATCCGAAACCTAACCCGTCGACGTAACACGCGAAAGGGGTATTACCCAACTGTTACGTTTCGATCGTAATAAAATGTCGCGCAGAAGTAGAGCACGAAAACAGATATATTCGACGGGGTATTTTTTTACCGCCACGTGTTTGGAGTCGCGAAAATTGAAAATGGAAAACTCGGTCGGCGAGGCGTCTTGTGGATTATTCAGGAGAGAGGAGAAACGAAAGTGGACGAATATATTAATGTATGAATGTAAAAGTATACGGATGTACAAATATATGAATATTCAGATACACGAATATACTAAATTACGACTATACGAATATACGAATACACAGTTACATGAATATAATAGAATTTCTATAATAAATTTTTTAATATCTATATTTATTTTAGATGATATATAATTTATTCTAGATGAAATACAATTTATTCTAGAGGCTATATGATTTATTTTAGATGATATATAATTTATTTTAAATGAAATACAATTTTTGCTAGATGCTATATAATTTATTTTCGATGCTATATAATTTATTTTCGATGCTATATAATTTATGTTAGATGCTATATAATTTATTTTAGATGCTATATAATTTATCCTAGATGCTATATAATTTATTTTAAATGACATACGATGTATTCTAGATATTTTAAAATACCTATTTAATCCATTTTCAAAAAAATTATTCCATCTTACAATAAAACTATTTATCGTTAAAATCGACCAATAAAAATTGCTCCTATCGCCATGAAAAGCCATAATCAACGATCCCAGACCATCCCACCTTCCATACTCTTAAAAACCCTGCAATTACTATAGAACGATTTCTATCCCGAGCGTCCACAAGAGTCGAACCACCGCGTCGCAAACGCCGCTCTCTTACAACAATAGATCTTCCCCGTCGGACGCGACACAGAGAGACAACAACGGCTTCCTTCGAGGATCAACATCGTGGAAATTTTTTGGGTCGTCGACTCGAGGAAATGTCCGCGCGGCACGGGGTGACTCGAACTCTCTCGGCATTCCGCAACCGGCGGGCGAGAGAGCGAGAGAGAGAGAGAGAGAGAGCTCGGGCAAACAGCTAAATCGTGTCGCGGAGGGTGCGGAACAGAGCGGAACGGTCGTGGATATCACGGCGACGGGGGGGAGAGGGAGGGTCGGTTGGAAGTTCATTTCCGTCGTCGGGCCCGGCGCGAGTCTCGTCGAAGAGAAATTCACTGGCTGTCGGTCTCTCCCGGCCGTTGTCGTCGCCGCCGCCGTGAAGAAAAACCGGCGAAGCCCGGGGAGTCTTGTACATCGGCCCTGTGTTCCACGGACGCGCGATCAAAATGGATTGAGACGCGGAAAAACGCGGGCCGCAGTCGGGGGGAGGGGGGACACGGTCGTCCGCCCGACTCCCGCGCGTCCTATACGTCGAGGGGTGGAACATCAGGTGGCCCCGCAGACCCGGGGTATTCCTCTCCGCGGAGTTTATGCGAGATAATTTCCAGCGGCCGAGCATTCGTCAGTGTCAACCGGGCCGGCGGGAAAGAAGCTGTGTAATACGGGGAAAAAGTTCCCCACGGTCGCTTGGACAACCGACGAGACCCTCTTCCTTTCCTCCCCCGCCCCCCTCTTGCTCGATTCGACGAGTTTCTTCTCTTGGTACCCTCGGGAGACCCTTCGACCGAGGCTAGGGAGGTTGTTAGCCGCGGAGGACTTTAATTTTTCATTCCTAATGTCCTCTCTCTCTCTCTCCGCGCGACCGAGGTGTCCTCGCGCTACTTAGCGCCGGCTCCTCGGCGAACCCTTACTACTTATCTCTCGTTTCGGTGATCTTTCTTCCCCCCTCCTTCTCCTCCAGTTTTTTTCTCTCTCTGTCCGCCAGAGTTAACCTTTGTGTCTATTGCAATTGGCTCGATTAACCCGTCGAGTGCCCTGTCGGACGTTAATCTTTCAACGCGAGCGTCGGTGGAGATTCGACGCGATTTCGACGAAGAGCGAATCGGTCGAAATCTGATAGTTGAAATAGGTAGGGTAATTGTATATTATATAATGCATTTTCGAGGTGATGGTGTAGGAGTCTCTAATGGTGTGTGCAAAATGTAAGGCGCAGTTACTCGGTAGTTTTAATGATCTAAATAATTAAAGTTATGGAGTTGCGTCGGTGTTTATCTTGAGATAGATGATGCAGTATCGAGGAGAAATAGAATTGTTAACCCCTTGCCGTATCATTTTATTTATAGTTACAATGGTGAACGTCTTTTCAATTGTAATTATTTCTTAGGAGAAAGAGGAAATTTTATTTATTATATGTCTACTGGAACGATTAAATATTGATTACAAGGAGGCAGAATTTTATTCTAACTTAACCCTTTGACTACTGTTGGCGCCTATTGGCGTCCGAAACATGTTGGCTTCCCGGTACTGTAGGCGCCAATGGGCGTCAAGATCAAATTTCGCCTCCGTTTATTGTTAAATTTGATTAATTATATATTGTGTAATATTTATGTTATATATTGTAAGAAAAGCTTAAAATTATTGTCGACTTCAAGTAATATTGGTTTAATGTAATAGAAATTAATTTATTACATTTAGATGATCCTCTATCACAGGAAAATGTCAAGAATTCATTGCTTAAATTAATGTACAAATAAAAATAAATTTATCTACCAATATTTAATCAACACTTATTTATTTTTATTTTCATTCAATATTTTACTTTATATTTATATTCGCTAATATTTAATTAATATTTATGTATTTTTATTTTGATTTAATATCTTATTTTATATTTCTATTTACTGATATTTAATCAATATTTATACACTAAGAATTACAGAACGATACCGCAATTACTATTAAAGTATAACATATGACGCCGCATGATTGAACTCAACGTTCTCGCGAATCTATTACTATGGGAAACCGAGATCGATGATCGATGGGAACAATAAACGAAATCCCTATTCTCCATTAACACTTAAAAAATAATCGACGCCATCGACGCCAGCGAATTCCCCCCCCCCCCCCCCCAAAAAAAACAATTTCTCTCGCGGACTTTCGACTCTTATTTTGCCCCAAAAGTAATCGGTAAACGTAATTATTCGATAATTGTTCTCCCCGCTCTGTTCGGCCTTCGAAACGCTTTCACCGATAAATTGCCGGGTCTCATTAAATCACGTCGGCCAACCAGGGTTCATCTTTTATCGAAAATTTCCCGTTGAAAAACGGGACACGAATATGCTCCCCCTCCCCTCCCCGCCCCTTCCCCTCTCCCGGAGCCCCGATATTTTGCGATGCGACAATGCGTCGACCGTACTTCGACAAAGAGGGCGAAGAATGGGGGTGAGTGGGGGGTGGGAGGAGGGAGGGAGAGGGATGGGAGGGGGATTACAAATTGCACCGATCTCCGCCGATGGGCTGACCGCGTTTTGAGAGATGGAAGGGAAATTGATTTTTTATCGCCGAGCGAATAGCGCCGTTCTCGGCGCGGAATTCTGCCGTTGGTTTCGCGGAAGAGTGGGAGGGGGGAGGGTTAGCCCGACAGTATTGTTGCAACCTTTTATTTTTTTTTACCAGCGGAGACACAGAGGAAATTGCATTTCGGAATGTATTTTAGATCGGTTGAATCCATTAAACCGAAACATTTACGGGTACCTTGCGACGCTCGCAAATTTTGTACCTCGTCTTCCACCTGTCCGACAGGCTTTGTTTCTCATCTGCGACGCCTTTAACCCTTTTCAGTCGAACGGTGACTCTGAGACACCGTTGTAATTGCTCTACCGCGTTCCAAGATCATTTTTATACCAACGAAGCTTGAATTTAAAAAATTGTTAGGTTATGTCAGGTTATTCGTCAAAGTACAAGAAAGGGTTAAAAACGATAACGTTTTAACCGGTGTTGGGTGGTCCCGAAAAGTTGGTTCCGTTTTGTCGTTAAATTGGAAACTAACAGAAGCTGGAAGAATAATCTTTTTAAGGTTCTTCTTTGTGCCGCAGAAGCTAGCTACATTGTGCGATGCGAAGAAAAACTTGACAGAGATTTTTCGTCCGGTTTTTGTTAGTTCCCAATTTAATCGCGAAACGGAACGAATATTCCGGGTGGCAAAATAATATGGGTCAAACCCATATGGTTACTTCTGCATGGAAAATTAAATGAAAGATTGATTTGTTCACGTTCGCTTGTCTTGTTTAATAAATTATTTACGAAATTAAGAGTGATCATTGTTTTAATGTCAATACTCGCCATGGGAAAATAAATAAGAGTCTAGAATTGTATTTAATTTTATATTATATTTATATTGTAATGTTATTGTTAATTTAAAATGTATGAGAATTAATTTTCTGCTGTGAATTTTGGTTAGGATTAATAATAATAATATCGAAGCAGGAGTGGTGTAAAATTTGAGCTGAGTATAACCTCAAATAAATTAGGATAGCGTGGAGCCGATTATTGTTGGGTGACTATAATATACTTATTACAATAAGTATACACAATATATCTATATAAAATTGACTTATTTTCACACATGATTAACTATACATAGATACTATACTAAATACTATATATACTATACTAAACCATATATTTACCGAATAAGACATATTTAACCTTTTTATGCAAGAATAAAAAATCTTAAATTATAGTTAAAACTACTTTTTCCTATCAGAAGTCATGAAAGTAATATTTTTGTACAACAAAATGAGAGATCGAATTGATCACGCTCGCTTGTCTTGTTAATAAATTATCTACCAAATGCAGACTGATCGTCATTTCCGTGACAACGCTCATCAGTCGAAGGCAGATTAAATAAGAGTTTTCTGTCGTGCATTTCGGTGGAGATTAATAATATCGAGCCGGAAATAATATACAATCTGATCTGAATATTCTTACAAAAATTGATTTTTAATTTAATTATTATTATTTAATTTATGTTGCTAACAATTGCCTCGAACAATATTTATTGTCCATAGAGATTCATATTAGACATTTTTTTAAATATCTTTTTCGTTTACGTTTAAAACAATTTTTTATTGTGGTTGAATAACGCGCTATAATATTGGCTCTAAACTCACGAAACCATCGCTAGAATGTTATTCAATTCCATCCGAACAATTACTTTCCCCAAAAATCCGTCGAGGCCCTCCAACCTCCGCTATTTCGCAGTCAACGTCGCTGCGCGCTGTCGCGGCTTGTTGACGACGAGTGATCACAGTTTCGCGCGTTTCGTGATTTTAAAACCGTTCCCTCCAGCCCCCCCCCCCCCCCCCCCCCCCCCCCCCCCCCCCCCCCCAAAAAAAAGCCTAACTGCAACGTTTCAACCTCGACGAAGCCAATCACCCGTCATCAGGTCATCACGTGACCCAAATTCTAGAGAACTTGTTAACGCGCGACCCGTTAGCATGGAATCACAGGTGCTCGACAATATTGCGGCGCGCAAAAAGTGAACGATGAAACGAGGGTGCTACAGAATGTAATCAATTTTGTAGAAACGGAAAAGAGTTTATTAAATCGATCGATAGAAGTTGAAAATAATAGAAGCGATGAACGTAAGCGGCTATCGTTAGCAAAGTCTAGTTTTTGAAATATTTTGCTAGTGTTTGGCCAACGTTGGAAAAATTTATTTTTAGAATTTTTTTTCACATTTTTCATGTTATTTCTAAAGCTATATATATATTTTTTTTAAGTGACTTATGTGTTTTAAATGTTTCTCGCTGTTAATAAATATCGTTCGACAGAAGCTTAGGGGGACCCTTAGAGGGACGCTTCGAGAGACCCTCTTTCGATTAACCCTAAACACGCGGCTCTAAATACGAAACCTCCCATATAAGGGGTAGATGACTGCAAAAGGCAAAAAAAATCACTATGAAAAACCTCAGTACCCTAACGATGTCTATGAAAGCCAAAAAAACCTCTACAAAGTGCATAATAATTCACCTCCCAAAACAACCACCCCTAAAAAAGACGACTCTGAACCATAGCGTTTAAATCACACCGTCATTTGTCTATAGTAATCGTTCACGAAATGGCGAACTGTCATTTTTATCGGACGAATACGCGATAATTGGACGAATAAGCGTTGAAGACTCCGATAAGTATGTCGATATAGCGGTAGAAAAAAAGGTAACGCGGACGAGACTCTGCTGGTAGCATGAATATTCACGCGTCCTGCTACATACATAACTGATGAAATAGGGGTGCCCCGGCGTCGGAATAAAGGAGAGCGCGAGGGACGGTGCTATAATCGCGCCGAGTAAATTGAAACGTATTCGGAGCGGAGAAAATCCCTTGGAAGAATTCTACTTCGATAAATATCCGTCGGCGGCGGCAAGAACGTTCAAAATCGGCGTCTCGACAAGCGGCAACCCTTAGACGCTCATTAAACGAACGTTCTTTTCTTCCCCCTCCCCCTCTCTCCCCCTCTTTCGCTCACTATATCTCTCTTTCTCCTTCGCTCTTTATATCTCCTTTGCTCTTTCACGCTACTTCTTTCGCAATTTTGCTCTTTTGCTCTTCCTCTCTCGTTCTTGCTCTTTTGCTCTCTGTCTCTCTCTCTCGCTCTTTCACTCTTTCGCTCTCTATATCTCTCTCTCTCGCTCTTTCACTCTCTTGCTCTTTTGCTCTGCGTCTTTCGCTCTCTTGCTCTTTTGCTCTCCTTCTGTCACTCTTTTGCTCCCTATATCTCTCTCTCTCGCTCTCTGTATCTCTCTCTCGCTCTATATATCTCTCTCTCGCTCTTTCACTCTCTTGCTCTTTTGCTCTGCGTCTTTCGCTCTCTTGCTCTTTCGCTCTCCGTCTTTTACTCCCTTGCCTTTTCGCTCTCCGTCTTTTACTCTCTTGCCTTTTCGCTCTCCGTCTTTTACTCTCTTGCTTTTCCACTCTCTGTCACTCTCCCTCTCTCGCTCTTTTGCTCTCTATATCTTCCCCTGGCTTTTTCACTCGTCTTCTGTCGCTCCCTTGCTCTTTCGCTCTCTATATCTCTCTCTTGCTCTTTCACTCTCCATCTCCAGCTCTTTCACTCTCCCTCTCCCTTCTCTCTCTCTCTTTCTCTCAAGCTCTCCCCGTGCGAGCGTTTTCGTGGTCCCAATTAAGGTTGCAGTTCCACGCGATGGTTCGCTTAATCTCCTCCTCGTACCGCGTTTCTTCGGGCCGTTCGAGATTACCGGCGGAAACTAGGGGGGAAACTCGTGACGGTAGGGCCGAAGGTACACAGGTTGAACCGACTATAAGGGTTCACTATAACGTCACTGGGTCGGCCAATGGTTCCACGACGCGAGCTGCTCTACGGTTTTTCATGCAGCCTTTGTAAATGCAACGTGTGCGGAAAAATAAGGCGGGAGTAGCGTCAAAGGGACGCTTTTGTTTAGGACGAGATGTGGAAAAATTAAGGGACTTTTGTTATTGTTGTTTGTTTTATTCGAAGGATTAGTTTATTTATTGTAAAAGTGTTTGTATACTCGTTGATGATATTGTTAGTGAGTTTTATGGACGTTTGTTGCATTGTTTATTTCTTTAGTATTTCTGTGTACTGATAACAGCTTGGTTATGTTTATGTAATCGTTTTGTTATTATTTGTGTTATTGATATTTTTGTATTATTTGTGACAAAGTTTTGTGACCTTCCGGTTATAGTGGGTTGTTCTGGTAGATTTTGGTAGATTTAGGATAATAATTGTGATTACTTCAATTTTCAGATTTGTGTATTATACTGTACCTATTTTCGGATTTATATATTTTATGATATCTGTTTCCAGATTTATATATTATACAGTATTTATTTTCAGATTTATATATTATACAGTATCTATTTTCAAATTTATATACAATATACTATACCTAAAACGCTTACACAAAATTATATAAAAATAAAAAGAGGATTAGAATTAAGCGCATTTGCTGTTATTAAATCTGGATATTTTCAATTAAATTCTGAGCTTTTAGAATTAATTATAATGAAATTCTTTAAACTGGTACATTCTTTTAATCTGTATATATAGGTTTTTTAATTGTTGCTTTTCCGTTGTGTAGAAGATTAAGAACCTTTGGCAAGAGAGAGAGAGAGAGAGAGAGAGAGAGAGAGAGAGAGAGAGAGAGAGAGATGTGTTAAAAGTAGAATTTCCAAGGAATTTCTTCCACTATATACGGCTGTACTTTCTGAATAACTCGTTTCACAGTTTCAATTGATGTTTTTACATCGCATTCCGCTGCTAATTGGCACGGAACGATGGCGGAATTTTAGGTTCCCCATGAAATTAACCTTTCTTCTGTCGGGAAAAAGCCCTAGAGATATTCCCGGAGATTTATTCTTTTTGTAACGCTTAGAATTTCGCTGTTGTAAATTATAAAAATCGCGAACACTTCGCTTCGTCAACCATTTTTTCGATTTTAGTATATTTTCTTTTCTTTAAATAACAATAGCCTGAGCACGTAATTTAAAACACGATCGCAATGAATATTATGCTTTTACCATTAAATATAAACCAACGCTAATTAAATCCAGAGAAATTGTCCATCGGCGCGTTCTAACCAATAAAAAGTTATATAAAAATCGGCGCATCTTATACAACTCTAAATTTCTTCTCCGAACGATAATATAATTTAGGGATTCAACGCGTTCAATTCGCAATTGTTGCATTCATTATAGCTAGTAATTTTACCGCGTGTCAGAGGGATATTACAAGCTCCGATGGAACCCGTCACGGTTGTTTAGATCCCAGGGTTGGTCGCCCTATTTAACGGTCTTATTAACACATTTCCACGCGGCCGTTGCCGTGCTCCGTCGGCCGCAACGGTGCTCGCGCGGAAAATTCGAATCTTTTCGAAAAATCACGATCGCTTAACGCTTTATCGAACAATCGGGTCGCGCGCGATTATTTTGCAACGGGAAGAAACACGCCGGCGCCGTTAATTGAATGTATATATTTTCTTTTTTTTCTCCCTCCCCTCCCCTCCACGCGCCACGGTCCACCAGCGTGTTAATTACTTTTTAAGGAACTCGAGAGCGCGCCGGATCCCCCCGCGCATTTAATTAACAAACTTATTTAATTAACGCGGTTGTGCCATAAGTTATTGCGAATCAATGTTTTAATTATCTCTGTTCACGTACGCGTCGCGGAATATATTGTCAGATTGAAATTCAATTTGATAACGATTCCCCGAGTGGGGCGTATTTTTTTTGGTAAAATAGGAAGCTCGATTTAGATTTTATTTATTATGAATTTTGTTGGCTGCGAGTTTTGAGAGAAAGAAATTATTTGAAAAGTGTTTGACAATTAAATCTGAAAAAGGTTCGTTTGATGTTTCGTGTAAAAGTGTAATTTATAATTATTTCTTTATTTTATTTCTTTATTTCATTTATTTACTTAAAAATTTTATTGATTTATTTTATTTATTTTGTATTTATGCGAAATTTTCCAAGTCAGCTGTTAACAACAGGAACTGGAGAAAATGTATTTTCTCGTTTTACAATATTAAACAATGAAAAATAGAGTAACAATATTATTAAATTGGTTCGACAATCTATTAATTTTCAAGTAACTTTAAAAAAATTATTCTAATTTGCTGAATGAGCCAACTATTTCAACGCGTTGCTAAACAAATAAACAAACAGTTCCAGCGCAGTTACTACAAACGTGAACCTAGCCGGTAATTACAAGATGGCGGCGAAACGGACACTCGCCTTGATTCGGCAACTTCGCACTATAGCGCAAAGTTGCGTAATGAATTATCGTTTCGGTTCATCCCGGTTCATGGATTCCCAAAATGAACGAGCATATCGTGCGGTTCGACAGGAGCCGGCCCGGAACTATTTTCTAACGATAGCGTAAAGTTTCACGCGCGCGCGTTGCAATATTCATGCAGCAATTTCTGTAAGAGGGCGGCGGCCCGCGTCGAGCGCGCTATATCGCATTACTCCGCGATAGCGATCGTGGTTGCCCGAAGATTTTACACCGCCGCACGGCCCAAGATGGTGTTTCATTATCGAGCCCTCGAATAGAGCGATATTTCAAGGATATTATGACCATAAATTAAGACCCGTTTTCCCGGCTGCCCAGAAATTTTCCCGTTACTTTCTTAACGGTTCCATCGAGAGCTTGACGCGGACGGGGGGAACCCACCGGAGAACTTGAGAGACTGAAAATTACTCCTCCCGGCTGCCGCGAGAATTATGGTTCTCCCGGTTACACCGCTATATTACTCCGCGACGCGAGGAACGCTACAGTTTAGTCCCGCGAATCGGCGAATCGAAATTAAAGTGCCGACGTGCCGCGAGCCGGCTTCGAAAGCTGTCGCGACGTTTATCGATCTCTCTGTTTCAATTTTCTGCGAATTGTGTTACGTCGATTTTATTCTTCTGATTTCTAACTAAAAATAAATAATTTTAAATGAATTTACTATAGAATATTGATTTCTCTTTTATAATTACTTACTAATTCTTTGCACTCGAGTATAGTGATTTTACTTTTTTCTGTATAAATTTGTTTGTATTTATTTTGTGCAAATTTTGCAAAGAATAATAACGTTATGAAAACTATGGTATCATTTCGCGTAGTAAATTCTTCTCCGTCGAGAGTTGACGTCTATTTGTCTAGCGATACAACAACGTTCGGTAATCGTGCATATTGTGTGATTTGATTTCCCCGTACACGGTGCATCTGTGGAAACGCATCTGCTGCAGGCAGATATTATGCAGAACGATATATCCTAAACGTCGCTTCGCGTCTGTATCCTGATAGATGAGACATTCAAAGGGGGACGTTGAATATTTGAAGAAAATGCTTCTTTTCAACTATTTCACTGTCACAGAAAAGGAAATATGTACACTGTCTACGATATGAGTCTTATAAATCTATAATATACGATTGAGTAAATACTTGGAAAATTTTGTTCGCTCCACGCATTGTACATTGCGGTATTTTATTTGCAATAAAATAGTACTAAATTATGTTATAATTGTCATTGTATTACTGTTATATTATATTACTGTTATTTATTTTTATAATATTTTTGTTATAGTATATTATGTTACCATTATATTGTATTATACTAAATTATATTATATATACTGCTATATTATATTATACTTAACTATATTACTGTTATATTCTATTGTACTAAATTATATTACTGTCATATTCTATTATACTAAATTATATTACTGTTATACTGTATTATACTAAATTATATTACTGTTATATTATATTATACTAAATTATATTACAATAGTAATCATGTTCGTGTTACATTAAATTACTATCATTTATTATACAGTATATATCACTATATTATATTATCACTATATTATACTAAATTATATTATTGTTATATTAAATTACTATTATTTATTATACAGTACCTATTACTATATTACATTACTATTATATTACACCAAATTATATTACAATAGTGAACATATCACTACCCTTCAATTTCAAAATAAAACTTCGAATAACTCATACAAAACATCGTATTTCTATTGTTCTCCCACAAACCTTGCCTCTAGTCAACTCGCCGACTAATAAAACGTCAGATTCGCCTGTTAAAGAGAGTGTCTCTAGCCTCGAGAATGGCGCGAAGATCTCGAAACAATTTAATATTAATACCCTTTAACGAGACACTCCACACAGAGAGAAATAGAGAGAGAGAGAGAGAGAGCGGAAAGCAAGGGTGGATGGCTAGAGTCTTGTTACCGGCCGCGCGCTGGTTTCCGTAGAGGATACAGAGAGGGATCGGTGGAGGGGGGGGGGGGGAGGAGGAGGAGGAGGCGAGCGCGCGTGCAAAATCTTGACGGAGTTACAAAGATAGCATCGGCGACGGGGAGACTATAATTGAACCGGGCGCGTAAAGGGTTTCTCGCGCGGCGACGGCGAAGGGACGGACGAAACCGACGCGCTAACGTCCCTTTGACGCGGGACGAAAACGACGCCGCCGTCGCCGGTCGCTGCTCGAAAAGGGCGAGTGCACGGGCCCCCCCGACGACGATAATGATTTATTAATAAGCCGGGGGATGGCCGACAAGTATAACGTCTCAAAGAGGGTGGGAAAGAGGGCAAGAGAGAGAGCGAGAGACCGAGAGAGAAAGCGAGAGAGAAAGCAAGGGAGAAAGCGATAGAGAGAGCGACAGAAAGCGAAAGATGGGGAGAGAGAGCGACAGAAAGCGAAAGATAGAGAGAGAGAGAGAGAGAGCGACAGAAAGCGAAAGATAGAGAGAGAGAGAGAGAGAGCAAGAAAAAGCAAAAGACAGAGAGAGAGAATGCGATAGAGAGCGATAGAGAAAGCTAGAAAGCGAGAAGAAGCAAGAGAGAAATAAAACGAGAGAGAAAGAGCGATAAAGAGGGGGAGGGGGAGAGTCGGGGGCGGATTGGTCTCCATGGGAGTCAAAGTTGTCTTTGTGCCATTGCCGAGACGCTTCCTTCCTCTCTATCCGCGCGACGACGACGGCGTAGAAGACCCCCGCCAAGCGCGGCGCACAGAACGCCAGAGATGAAAGAGAACGAAGATCGCCCCGGGGATTCTGAATCCGTGGTATATAACGCGTCTTACGCCCTTGCGCTACGGTTAACTTCATATTTGTCCGTCGGCGGTAAGGTAATGCGAATATACTAGGTTTCCCCGCTTAAACTCCCTGGATTAATTCTTTGTCACCGGAGAGGGGTGGAGGAGGGGGAGGACCTTGCTTTTTAAGGGATTCTCAAGCCTCTCGAGACAATGGACTCTCTTACCGAGACGGGCCCCCGCTGTCTTTACGTGGCTTGATTACTCGGTTTTTGTTCGATGACAAAAATCTGACGGAAAATCGTGGGGGATGATTAAATTTTTACGAGCTCGTTATTGTATGGCTTTTAATGGGAAAATGTGTATATGGGATGACTGGATATAAATGTCGAAGGATGGGGGTGTATAGTATGTTGCTGAGATGGTGGAATGATTTGCTCGGGAAATACTTTTTTTCTGAAATTTATTTCTATTGGTAAGTAAGAAGGGCGGTAAAATAATTGACTCGAGGAACAAGAGTTAACCATTTGCGGTCGTATTAAGTTAATACATAGGAATCATGGTGGTCAGATTTAATTTTCGTTCAAAGTACTATAATATACAATATGTAACAGTAAGAAGGCAAAACGAAATTTATCAATTCTTTTTATCAATTATCAATTTTATTAATTCTGAAAAATTAAATAGATAGCTTCGGTGGCTGAGAATAAGTCCAAAAGGGTTCCTCGAAATTGGGTGATCATGTATTACGTACGGCAAAGTAATTGCAAAGGAAATGGTACGTCGAGGGGGTTGAATTGTAATTTTAATGAAAACAGAAACATATTCCGAAATGAAAAGGTATGAATAATTCGTGATAAATTCATACGCGTTCTCCCGTATGCGCTGGCTTCATCGGCGAACATTTCCCGGATTATTATACCTGGCACTTCATCAACGAATAATCCTGCACGAGGGTGCTTACATTGTTATAAATATAATAGTAGAAAAGAATCACTATACCACTTTAGAATATATATACTACTTTACAGCAGTACTTTGAATGTTTAACTTTTATTACTTAATTTTTCCTGTGTTTTTCGTTTATTGTATATATAGTATATGTCAAGATTAAGCAAATAAGTAATAAAATTATTAATTTTCTGAAACAATACTGCCTGAATTTAATCCAATATTTTCACAGCAAAACTCAATTCTGTGATTGACAAATATTTACGTCATCCCTTAATTTTCGCGACACATATAGGTTATATACATATAGTATACATTAAACTTAATCAAATAAATAAATATTGCTAATAAATATATGAAGTTTTTAAAGTAAAATCGTCTCTATTTAATCCAATATTTTAACAGCAACACTTAATTTTATAATTGACGAATATCGCGTCATCGCTTGATTTTTGCGGCACACAGGTGCGCGCTGAAAAGGGGGCGCCACAGGTAACTGGTTAATGATACTCCGGAATACTGCAGAAACAAATTGTTCGGTCCGAAGGGACGCGTGTCGTGGTGGAAATAATTTTCTTTTACGGGCCATAAGAGAGGCTCTGCGCTCGTAGCTCAGAATTATAATACGCAACAGTATCCTCGAAAGCATAATCGATCCTGCGAACAGCATAATACAAAATAATAATTATAATTCATTTTTAACCATAGCTCTGTCAATATTCTTTCAGCAATTGCAGATTATCTTTACGATTATTAAATACAAAATAGAATGTTCCTTTCGCTACAGTATAAATATGGGATACTAAATCAAATAATAATTACAATTATAGAACATAAAATAGCAATAATAATAATATTAACACGAGGATGACATAAAATTACGGAACGACTTAATTACAATTTACATAAACAACGAAATTATAATTTATCCAAATAAATGGAAAACTGTAATAAATATATATTCAAATGAAAGAATGACAGCCTGCTATAGTATATTCAGACGAACGAAAAATAATAATTGATACCATTCTCAAAATTAATTTGATACTCGATCGAGGTTTATTGTTACATAATAATCACCGTAAATGTGAATTTCGCGTTTTCATAATTTACTGCACCCGAAATTTATATCATTGAATAGCCTATTATGCGGAACAATGATCGCAGCGAACTCGCGCTAACAATAAGCGACGAGACTGGACGAAAAAAAAGAAGGAATTTAGGAATTCAGTAAATACGTCGCCGGTGGCCACAGTCGTCCCTTTTTCGCCGGTTGATACGTTTAATTGCACGCACCTGGCGCTCGTACGAATCGTTTAATTTATTTTCATGCATATAATTTAATTGCATTCCGGGGCTCTCGACGTTATCATCATTCCACGGGGCCACCGTTCATTTGATATTCCCGCCGGTACCGCATATTTCCCGCGTATTTTTGCTAATTGCTTTCTGTTTATGCAAGAAGCCCCGCCCCCGCGCTCGCGCGTTTCGTTCGTCGTCTTCCGTCCGCGGCGTGCGCGCGCCCCCCCGAGCGCCCTTGCATATTACCCGCTGCTCTAACCCCCCCCCCTCTCCGTTGGTTTTTTTTCGAGTTGGCAAAAGTTCGCGAGCGAATGCCTCCGGAATCCGTTCATTTCGCGTTTCTTGTTACGGTTGCGACCGAAAGATAACATACTCTTGTAATGGCCCGGTCTAGCGCAGAATTTCCAGTGCCCTTACACGCGAAAAAGTTGACCCTTTACGCTCGCATAGCGACGCTGAGGCGCCACTAAAATTGCTACAGCATGTGCCAAAATGATTTTTATATTCTGAAAAGATAGATTTCAAAAGTTATTAAAAGTATAATTATTATTGCAGGAGTAGCAAAATCTATAATAAACTAGAATTGACAACTTGATCTAAAATTTATAATGGGGCAATTAACCCTTTGCCCTCGAATGGCGACTTTGAGGCACCGCTAAAATTGTTACAGCACGTTCCAAAATAATTTTCATTGGTAATTTTAATTTTTGTTAATATATATTTCTATTATCGAAGTTTTAGACCTGATTTCGGATGGACGAGACCCAATTCCATGCACATAAAATGCACTTTGTCATATAAAATAGAAATACTGTAAGTCAGAAAAATTATATTAGATTTATAGATCTGTCTTTTGACAGATTTGTTAGGTTATGTCAAGCTTTTTATCTATATTGTGTTCAAGGTTGAGTCAAGCTTTTTATTTATATTGTGTCAAGGTTATGTCAAGCTTTTTATTTATATTAACGTCAAGCTTTTTATTTAAATTAACGTCAAACTTTTTATTTATATTAATATCAAGGTTATGTCAAGCTTTTTATTTACACTATATCAACGATGCTACACCGGAAGACAGTTTTCGCCGCGTAATTCAAAATCTGCAAGAGTTCAGAAGCCTGAGAAAATATCTGAAAGTCGGCCCCGGTCCTCTGCTCTTTCGCGGCGCTCGTTCCGAGGCGAATCGATTGAGAAAGTCGCGCGAAATCGACTCTGCGTGTAGTAAGTTTGGAGACGGCGCTACGTGGCAAGAGCAAGGAGACGAACTCTCCCTCTTCCTCTCTCAAGGACTTCTCAACTCTCGAAGCACAATGCCCGTCGGAATCATCTCGAGCTTACGAACTTCGACGAAATTCGCAAACACTCGCCGGATTAAAAGCGAGGCGAGCTGTTTACTACTTCCGAATACTCGGCCCGCCCGAAGACAGCGAATTTCCGTGGATCATGCGCCGAAAGTGATTACGCAAGCGAATCTAGCCGGGGGAGGATTTATGTGCCCCTAAGTTGATTAACAAGGTGCCTGATAATCATTCGGTAGTCACAAATATTATCGAACGCAAAGTATGTGCAGGGCTCAGTGGAGAACTTTTATTTATTTATTTATTCGACAAATGGGACAACCCTTTTGGGGCAAGCGTTGTCAGGAATTAATTAAATCAGTAATTAAAATGTTTGACATTTGGACCAATTGATTTGCTATTTTATTAATTCAATTTTCTCATTTCTATGAGCAAAATAAATGGAGTTTTTAAACGCGTCAACCCTTAGCGCTGTTATGTATAATATAACCTTTATGTATCTATATACTAGATAATATTATTTTTGAGAAATATATGTGGCAAATAAAGTGACATTAGCGGACATAATTATCCGGTAATTATTTTCTCTAACATTTCAGAGACGTAGCATTTAACATCGCTATTAATTTCGGTGTTCATACATTTCGCTACTCTATCGATTTCAATATTATATTTAATTTCAATATTACATTTTATTTCAATAATGATATTACAAATATAATATTAATAAATACAATATTTTATTTGAATATTATATCTTATTTCAATATTACATTTTATTTCAATATTATATTTAATTCCAATTCTTCTAAGAATTTCCATTTCTCATTGCTGCAATATCGTTGACAAAATTATACAAGTTTCTATAGTCTCTGCTTCTAACTCTGAATTTTCCTATGCAGTCCTTATTCCCGCCAGTAATTGACCGGTAGCTTTCCGAAATTGAGACCGGCAATCCAGCTCCGAGATACTAAATCTGTCTCCTTGAATTTAAATCAAGCTGACCCACCGTTCGGTGCCTCTCTCATCCATTACGGAACCCAACAACCATACGAAACTACCCCCGGCGGCCTCTCTCTCTCTCTCTCTCTTCTAAACAGTCGCCGCGACTGGCATGGATCCACGACTACGACTACGACGACGACGACGACGACCAGCTGACCCAGTTCCAGGATTAAACATAACCGCGTCCGTTCATCAAAGTAAACGAGGAGAATGAAGTTGAGCTAATTCCGGGGCTGTTTTGCCGTGGGAACCCCTCGAGCCTCCCGGAAGTCCGCGCGGGTCGCTGTTACGCCGGTCGGTAACGAACGCCGGTAAAAAGGCGGAACGTGAATTTCCCTGGCACGGAAACCGACCCCTTGCGAGCGCACCACCTCTCCCCCCTCCCCGTCCACCACCCTCGTGCCGTAGACTTAGCGTTAATTGACGTTTCATCCGCCGCCGTTTCGTGACGCGACACGAGACGACGCGGCCTACTGCTTCATTCCGATCACGCTTCTCGCGACGTCGTTGACCACGCTACCGCGCCCAGCGCTTCTATCAAGCAGCATACCAGCCAGCCTTTATCCGCTGGTTAGTTTATTATGTTAATTAGTTTGTCGAGCAGCTTTCATCGCGCGACTTAGCTTCCATTTCGCGGAGGCTTGTTTCGACGCGGGACCGCATAATACCGCGCGACTACTTGCGAAACCAATGTTGGTCGACTCTTTGTCATGCGGAATTGTCTTTGGCTAGGGATATAAGTCGATATTGTAGGAATTATCGTTTGGAAATTTTATGGGACGTACGTGGTAATATTTACCCATATGTGGAAATTTATGCGAGCAGTGTAGGATAATGATGATAGAAATAATTTGTGAATAATTTTGTAGAGCGAGTTACTAGGACTTGTAACAATCACAGTGACAACTATGGCAACAATAATAATAATATTCGACAGTGACGACAACAATGACAATATTCAATGACGAAAAGAACAACGATAATACCCAATGAGGACAACAACGACAATACTCGGCAAGAACAACAACAACGACACTCAATGACGAAAACAACAACGATAATAATAAACAACAGCAGCAGCGACGACAATACTTAACAACGAAAAGAACGACTATACTCAATAACAGCAACAACAAAGACAATACTCAACAATGACGACAACAACGACTATAACAACTGCAACAAGCATAAGTTTGCAGAGTAACACAGTTCTCCTTAGAATGCCTCGATTTTTCGCGTCGACTCTTCCACCCTTCCCACAGTCTTTTTCCTCATTATCTTACTATTCTCTCTATCTCTCACATATACCATTTCACTCTGCCCCATTCCTGTCCATTCTCCCTCGCTTTCTTCCCTTATCCCTCTTAGTGCCAGACGGCGATACATCGCCGTTCGCAACGCTAGCGAAAAGTGCCAGCGACGATATATCGTTGCGCATGCACTTCTTGACTTTACACCAACCCTTTAACCCTTTGCACTCGAGTGGTGACTCTGAGGCGCCGCTAGAATTGTTCTGTCACGTTTTAAAATAATTTTCACAGCAACAAAGTTCGTTAGAAAAATTGTTAAAAATGAAACTGTTCGTATGAATCGCGAGAGTAAAATTGGTATATATAAAATGCACTTTCACTAGATAAATTATTTCAAATTTACAATAAAAATGACTTCGATTGCAAAGGGTTAACAATGGAGCAACGCCTGTGTCTCACTCGTTGATTTACTTTTACCATGTCTGACGAGTCGGAAGATATCAAAAGCCGATAAAAACAGATCGTGCAGAGAGAACGAGAGAGAGAGATAGATAGAGAGAGAGAGAGAGGGAGAGAGAAAAGCGGTAGGAGATTACGTGCGAATACCACGGTGGAGAGAAACTCGTAAACCACAATGACCGTCGGCCAGGATCTCGATATCCCGTGGTCTGAAAAGACGGACGAGAGAGGGTGAGAGAGCGGGGGGAGGGGAGAGAGAGAGAGAGAGCGGGGTGAATGCACGGGGCCAAGAGTCCTCGTCTGAAACAAGCGAAATAAAAAGAAACCAGGTGGATGGACGGTGGCGGGCTGTCCTGTGTTTAAGTGAAAACTTCAAGATACGAACTGCGCTCTGCGGGGCCGGAGGGTGGCGTCGAGAGGGGGGGGGGGGGGGTGGCGGTAGAGAGAGAGAGAGAGAGAGGCACTGAAGTTGCAGGGGGCTGTAGCACTTGGAACACGCGCGCAATTTCCTGAAGAATGTTGCCGCGCCGTGATTCGGAGACAGGGGAGAAAACTGTTGCAGAGAGAGAGAGAGAGAGAGGGAGAGAGAAAGGCAGAAATTACGCTTCGCTGAAATTACAGGGACTCCAAATTTCGTCCGTTACGTTTCGACGCCGTCTGTCGATTACTTTGGATCAGACGGTACACCGTCGAACGGTGTTTTCAGTTGTCTCGCGGACGTTTCACTTTGTCATTCAATCTCTGTCTTTGTCGCGAGCGGTGCGAAAAAAAATCTGCGAAGAATTTCTCTGACAGAAACGCGTTCATTATTCTGGCAATTTTATCCCTTTGCACTCGAAGCCATTTTAGCTCTAAATCTAAAATAATTTTTCTGTCTTATAGTGTTTTCATTTTGAGCGACGAAGTGTATTTTATATATAACAAAATTAATTCTCGTGATTCATGCTAACAGTGCCGTATTTAACAATTTTTCTAAGATTAAACATTGTTGCTATAAAAATTATTTTAAAGGGTGAAAGAACAATGTTAGTGGTGCCATTCGAGTGCAAAGGGTTATTTTTCATTATTCCTAATAATATATCCTTCTGATGTATGCTTGCATTGCAAAAATATGTATTTTATCCAGCAATTACGACAATCAGTTATTAACCCTCTGCACTCGAGTGGCGCCTCTGAAGCGCCAATGAAAATTGTTACATAATTAACAAAATAATGTTGACATTATTAAAAAACCCTTTTGTCAAAATCGTAACAGTTTTGCGAGTCACAAGACTCAACTTCACATGCATAAATTATACTAAGTACTATACTATACAGCTGGTGTTAGGTGGTCGTAAACGAAGTTCAATCTCTTGGCCGTGAGGCTGAAATAAATTAATAAATATATATATATAGTATAGGGATTAGTAAATTGTATAAGAATTAGTAAATACTATAAGGTTATTAATTTAATATAGTGTTATTAATTACTATTATTAAATACTATAGGGTATTAGTAAATACTATATTAATCACATATAGTGTTTAATATACAGTACAGGGATTAACATATACTATAGTAATCATCGAAAAACAAAATGACGAACAGCTCACGTTCGAGCGTGATTCGACGCCGTTCTCTCAAGCACCCGAAACACGCGGCGCGCGCACGCGCGAAATTGATAAAAAATGATGCATCGCGGGTCGTCGAAATGAAAATGGAAAACCCGTTGAAATGAAAAATTAATGAAAATGCATCTACAACGTTAGCCGAGGTAAAAGGCGGGCAGTTTTTTTCCCTCCTCCTGCCCCCCCTCCCTCCCACCCGAAACAGGAAAATAATGAAAATACTTCTATTGCGAAAGGTAACTGCGGAGCGGCAGCGCGCGGCATTGCAGTTTTAAGTGAAACAGATGCAGCCGCGCCAACTGTAACGACGCAATAGTTCACAGATTACTTTTCCCGCGCTCCCAATTATTTCTCCGCGGAAATTATGCCCCCCCCCCCCCCCCCCGAACGTTTGCGTTCGCTTGAACCACGTTTTTTAGGTTTCGATGGAACTGTACCGAATATTAGAAATAAAAAGAAAGGGTATTCGATGAGATGATGCAAACCGGAGAAAAAAAAGGGGTGTTCGATGAAAATCTGGAGAAGAAAAAAAAAAGGCGCAGATATTACGGCGTACGCTGCGCTGCGGAACGATAATTGTGAACGGACTTCGCGTGAACCGGTGCCCCCGTACGTTTGACCGGGAAACATAGGGAACGGTACGTTGCAACATTCATGCATTTTCTGCCGGCGTGCCGGCAACGAAAAAGGGAATGGTAAAATGGCAATCATAAAATGCGGGGTAGCGAGCACCGCGCATACCAGCCACTGTAATTGTTCTAATCAATGCGAGAATAATCGTTGCGTTGCAACCATTATTCTGATTGAAATGTTTTCAGCTGCGAACAGTAATAGCGAAATATTTGTTCGTTGTTCACGATTATTATCGACGGAATTTTGAACTTTTCAAATGTATTAAATTTTGCTATTTTCTAAAATAATACATACATGATTAGATTTGATTCACAGATTCGCAAAGAGTTATTAAAAATGTAAATATTTCACTAGGGAATAAAATCACGATACGAAATTAATAAAAAATCCGATTACTATAAATAGAAAGAAATATCTCAATTTTGAAGTTGCAATAGCTTCTACTGCAAAGGGTTAAATATTATATTTCCACTGTACCAAATAAATAATCGTAATATATAATAATAATTAGAGCCCACGATTAAAAATACGACTTTAACAATATAATACCTTCCTTACGCAAAATAATATTCCACATCGTTTTTCGATTCGTCCTCCATGATTTAACATTGCTATCAGGATTATTATCGGATTGTTTCCGCGCGGAACCCCCCACCCCGCGGCGGAGAAACCGGTTTGGCACGGCGTTTGATAATAAAATAATTTCAATTGCAAATACGGTCGCCGGCGTATGAAATTTAAATACACCAATTAGCCGGCGTAATTCTTTTTTTTTCGCAGAACGGAACGCTTCTTGGCACCCCGCAAACACATCCTCGTTCCCGTTCCGCGTGCGCATTCGCCGCGCGCATTAATTATTCATGTCAGCGGCACGGTCGAGACCCCCGCCGTTACTTCTTTTTTTCCTCCCAGCCTCCCAGAGTTTCTGGTTCCTTTACGATCCTCCCCGTGTTCCGTCGTTCCTTCGCGTGGCCGCTATCAAACCGGGACCGGCTCGTTCCACGCGGAAAATAAAAATTAATAATCTTCAACGACGAACTTCTTTTTCCGAGTCGTTCGAGTTAACAGAAAGCTGACGTAACCGCCGCAAACGATCCATTCTTTATCTGTTGTCATTTAAAGAGACAAATGTAAATGTTAGAAAAATAAATGTTAACGTTAAAAAAATAAATATAGAAAAAGAATGGCATATTAATATTGTTGGTTGATAGAAAAGAAGTAAATTTGCTGCAGTCGTTAAAACCAGTATGATGATTTTCAATAAACAAATTTTTCAATAAACAATGTATGTAAATTTAACTTGCGTACGGATAAAGTATTCATTTGATTTTAATGTTAGTCAGTGTTTAAAAAGTGAAAAATGAATTTTTAATATAGAGAGGATGTAGAAAATAGTTAATTATTAATAGCTAAATATCACAAATATATCAACAGGGGAATACGGAGTAATATTCGTTTAATACGGAGCATGGATTACAAGATAATACGATGTTGATTCGCGCAAGCGAAATTCGGCGGGTACGTTTGTTATTCGACAGACATGGAATTAGACTAAACCATCGGGTTCCTCGATTAGTTTCTCCAGTTTACTAATAGCTTTCGGAACTAAATAGTACATGTACATAATTTCAGACAGCACGGAATATATCTGATACAACTATAAACAAGCTTTAACATTTGCAATTCGTATGTATCGTGGCGTACGAGTCTAACGTAAATGGCAAGTGTTTTCGTTACAGGAGTAACGTTGAAACTCGAGCTTCCGAAACAGCTTCTTCGTTGTTTCATTTTTTAAAGTATAATCGCGTCTAATAAATTTTATTACTGATGCTTTATTAATCTTTGTTGACGGCTTTAAAGGTTATGTTTTACTGCTTTTCCTACACTTTTTTTCATTTGTAGTTCTTTTATTGTAATTTTTGATTTATTTATTTGTAAGAAAGTTTATTAGATGCGATTATACTTTCTTACAAATAAATAAATCAAAAATTACAATAAAAGAGCTACAAATGAAAAAAAGTGTAGGAAAAGCAGTAAAACATAACCCTTCACTCCGTCAACAAAGATTAATAAAGCATCGGATTACCGAGATTATTCATGAAAAAGCAATTGTTAACAACAGATCAGGTGAAGCGGCACCTTTCTACAGCAATAAAAGTAAAATATTTCGCGACAGCTGTTTCTCAAATTTGCATAGAAAATAGGCTAGGGAAGGGAGAGGGGATAAACATATCTCCGCCCTGATTCATAGAGAACGCGAGATTCCCGTTCTGCAGGTGGCAGCCGCTTCTTCGCTAAATCTGATTGTGAGTTTCTATTAAGCCTTCCCCCCTCCGGGTCCAAGCCTTTGATATGAGGCTCCAACTCGGCGGATCAATCTGCGAGGAAACGAGCCGCTTGAAGAAATATATGAGATACTCGAGGAAAAGGCTCCGCGAAAGAAGGTCTGGCATCCATCCGGTCCTAATTGCCCGGTTCAAAAGCTTTCCTTCTAATTTCGAGCTACTTACTCCCCCCCCCCCCCCCTTCCTGGTGGAACGGCGGCGTGTGCAGACAGTAAGAAGCTTACGGGGCGGCAGACAACAGCTACCAAAGCCGTATCGATCAAATCTCGGCCGAGGGGGCAGCAGCAGCTAGCTAGCAGCTAGGTAGCTACCTAGCTAGCAGCATCCAGGGTCCGTCATTCTCCGATACTTGATAGCAGGTCGGCCGGGTGTCCCGGTGAATACAAAGTTGACTCGAGGCAGAGGGTGTGCAAAAGACACCTTTGATCCTGAGATCTCTCAGCCGGTGTTTCTTTGTTTCTTATCCTTCCTGCTCTTAGCTCCCGGCCGGGGCTCTCTGCCACGACGTGCAAAAGCAGCCTCGAAAGACCCGAGATGCGAAAAAGGGTATCCTGTGCCACACCGCCCCCTCTTTTACCCCCCCCCCCCCCCCCTCACCGCCTCTCTCTCTCTCTCTCTCTGCAGCTCTTCTTCCTGTCTCTCCTCGACCACCTCTCCCTCTCTCTTTTTAAACAGGCTGGCCTAAATGCGGCCGTCGCCCTCGGCTACTTTTCACGGCCCGCCGTCTAATTGACCCAGTTCAAGAGATAAGTATCTGCCCGCACAGTCGACACGGAAAGTTATCTTTCGGGATCTTCCGCGTCCGTTCGGATGATGAGCTCCTTCGCGCGGATCTCGTGGGCGGCTGGTACACCCCGCCGGCCGTCCCGGTTTCAGATTGGCCGCCTTGAGGAAGGAGAGAGGTCTCGGATCTCGGGGATAGGCTAACTCGCCTAACTTCGCGGAGAGGACGTTCGCTCGCCGATTCTCGCGGTGCTCGAACCGTGTCCCGTGATAACGTTCCTGCCGCAGAACAATACGGGGAAATTGCAATCTCTCCTCTGATATGAATCCTAGTGCCGTAATTTAATTGGAGCTCGTTCGACGCTCGCGGTGTGTCTGATAATAGGTGGACGGGCGTTTAAATGCGTCAGAAAATACCACGAAATATTTTCATTCACGCAGGGAGTTTTCTAGTTTATTGTTCCTACTCCTGTTTGATTTTAGAAGTTTAGAGAAGATCCGAATGGGTTAGACGTTTTTAATTATGTTAGTAGTTAGTTTTAAATATCAGTGGTTAATTCATCCACTCGCTAACAATTGAAGCGACAGGAAAAGTGTTAAACACAGGCTTATGATATTAACACTGATAATATAATTACTTCAATAATTATATATAATTAATAATTAAGATACTTAAGATAATACAATCAATTAAATAATTTCGGGCATCAACCCCTTTGACACAGTGAAGCTACCCCAGTAAATTACAGACATAAAATAATCGACTGCCGAATCTTTTCTTCTCTCTACTTCTTTATCATTCATTAAAAATTAATATTGACGAAGGAGACTTTGAAATTTGTCATCGCGCCCTGAGAAACTATCAATTGAACTATCAGCGTTGCTGTTGCTAACGTCGCTGTTTGCAGCTCCGCGCCGCCGCCCTCGAATTTCGCAGCCGCGTCTGCAGAAACAATTCGAAAGCACGGCGCGTTATCCGGGTTCACCTTTTTTTCTCTCGTCGTCGAAGACACAGCACGCAACGGGGGGTAGGGGGGGTGGAGTTCACGTGCGCGAAGCTTAATGGGTTAGCGCGACCGTGTCGCGAGAATTATACGCCGGATGGAGACGAAGGCAAACTCGGGTAAAACAATAAGCGTGCGCGGGCGAGGGAAGAGAAGAAGAGAGGGAAGGCTTGTACACGTGGGGATAGGAGGAGGAGGAGGAGGAGACGGAGAATAATTCATTTGCTTTGAAACCGACGTGGCTTTTCCTCGCGACCCGATGCTAACGAAGGGTTAAGCGAAGTAATAACCGAAGAATCGTTTAGCTCGGCAAGCGCGCGGGCGCGCAAAGGGTTCTCCGAAGAGGACACGTCGTGCCGCGCGTCTCTGTTTTATTCGAAACGGTTAGGGCACAACCGGCGAAAAGTAAATCGCGTTTCACCCAATTAGAACGCCGAGTTGACGGCGGATGTCGTTAAACGCGGCGAATTATCTCTGCGCCGCTGTATTATCTTGCGCGCGCGCGAGCGCGTCCCCTGGGTATTTCAATTATATTCTTTGGTTATGGTTCCAAAGAACGCGCGCTGCCTTTTGGTTGGTGTAACCCGCGGTCCGCAGAGTGAAATTTTTGCCGTATAATTGGCCGGAGTATCGCTGACCGGATAGCAAACGATGAAACGTAATTGGCTGTAATTAATTCCGCCGGTTTTCATTCGTTACCCGTTGCGCCCACGCTTCGTGGCAGCTGGGTTTTGATCTACCTACCGGTAAAATCGCTTCCAATTTTAGGACATAATCTACTGCAGATTAGATTCGTGTCATTTGACTGAAACCCTTCGGTGCAGAACGATGATACAGCGTTGCTTGTGCGATGTAATTATGCGCGTTCCGAGAGAATTCTACAATCAAAATTAATTTATAGAATCTCGCAGATAGCTTAATTTTGTTCCTAGACGATTGAAAATGTATTTCACGGATTTGATTTAAATTAAATATTAATACTAAATATAATATATCGATGTTAAATTAATATTGAATATAATATTAAAAATTATATTGAATGTGATGAATTAATATTAAATTTATATTAAATATAATAAATTAATATTAGAAATAATATTAAATATATTAAATATGATATTGAAAATGATATTTAATATAAGAAATTAATATTGAATTAATATTAGATATAATTAATTTAAGTTAAATCCATGAAAGACAATTTTTATCCTTGATCGAATAAAGATAGCATACAATATCCTTTTACATGGCATGTCATTGTACATATGTACATGTCCTTTTCCTATTGTTAGCTTTGACATTTTTCCTCGTTATTAGAACAACTTTTTAACTGAAAAATAAAATTTACAACCATATTTGACCGTAGCAAGAAACCTTATGCGTTTACTGGACCGTGTCTCCCCACTTAAACTGACTTTATACTGCAAAATAGAGTGGAATAGAGTGAAATAGAGCAAAATAGAGCAAAATAGAGCAGATTAGAGCAAAATAGAATGGAATAGAGTTTAATTAAATGGAATAGAGCAGAATAGAGAATAGACTGGTATAGAGCAGAATTGAGTGGAATAGAGCAGATTAGAGCAAAATAGAATGGAATAGAGCTTAATTGAGTGGAATAGAGCAGATTTGAGTAAAATATAGTGGAATAGAGCTTAATTGAGTGGAATAGAGCAAAATATAGCAGAATAGAGTGGAATAGAGCAGAATAGAGTGAAATAACATAGAATAGAGTATAACCCAGTAGAAAAACGTATAATATAGCGGACTATACTGTAATAACGCGTTCCCTAAGATCAGTGACATTTCTCCTAAGGTCACCAGCAACATTAATGGCATCCCCCATCTCGCGCACACTATATCGCGGATTTCCATCAAGCACAGCATCCACGGTCATACATATCATGGCGCGAAAAGAACTTACGGAACGCCCCGTTACAAATCGGTTCCCAATGTTTCGTCCATTTACAAGACGTCCGACCGGTATCGTAAACTCGCAACGATTGATATCTTCCGTGAAATACTTGGTCCTCGAGTTCGTTTCCTCCAGGAAAAACCGGCGGACATTTTTTCTCCGAAGGTAGAGGGGAGAGAGGGGGGGAAGAGGGAAGACAAAGCGACGGTGTCGTCGAGACGCTTTCACTCTGGTTCCCTTGTACATACGTACCAACCGCCGCCTATATCGATCGACAACGAGTACTCGACAGAAAAATTCTAGGCTGACCCTGATCGATACCCCGGAGAGTCTCGGGGCGCGCGACCCCCGTAAGAGTAGCATTTATTTTGCCGTCGGAAGATTTATTCGTCGACGGGAACATTTATTTCGTCCGCGGCGAGTCGCGCGACAACGCGACCCTCCTTCCTCGCGAACGCAATAAACCGGCGACGAATTTGTTGAGGAATTTAGGCGTAATCCACGATAAAAATTCGGATTTGTCGCGTGGAGCTCTGAAATTTCCATTTAAGAATGGTTTAGCTTTTTTACAGGCGATTTTAATGTAATTTTATGCGAGGATATGACGGAACGCAATGAAAGGATTTTTAACTTCTTTTGAGACAATTGGAACGGTCTCTGTTACAATTTGTCTTTGATAATGTTAATAAGAATGGATACTAATTTTCCAGCTAACACTTTGACTGCTATATTAAAAATCTCAAGAATTTAGTAAAATTAAAATATTGTAGAAGGATGAAAGTATTTGTGTTTAAGAATTTAAAGAAATAGACGAAGATAACTTTGACGAATCTAGCTCGTGGTAGAGATTTTGATTAATAACTATATTTTTCTATAATAACCATATATGAGCTTCAAAATAATTTTAGACACAGCCATAATCATATATGAACTTCAAAATAATTGTAGACATAGATTAAATACTTATTATTCTTTTAATAGAATTTATAACAATCGACAAAAAAATTACTATCGCAACTATGAAGAAAATGGTTGAATTGGCTGGCGCGTCTGATCATTCTTAAACTATACTACTTGATGTAGATATTAGCATGGAATAAATGCCATCTCCCATATCCTTGATCTTTCATCTAATAATATAAAATCTGATATAATCTAATAATAAATCAAACGACAGTATTCACAAATATTATTAATATATTATAATTAATATTTATAGCTCTGCTATTATTTAACGAGCTGAAAAATAGTTCACAAAAAACCTAAAATTAAAAAATGAATTTCCGCCGCAAGAATGGATCGTAATGAATTTATCTTATTATTATATACAATTATTATTAATTACAGACAATGTAGCAAGTTTGAATAGAATAACGAATTGACAAGAGTGAAAAATCGAGTAAAAATAGCTCGGCATAGAACGCGTTAAAGATCAATAAAACGATTAATTTGGTCGAAGTTCACCCGCAAATCTCTCCGCGATTGCTGTTCGAACAGGGCAGTGATTGGATTTCTACTCTAATTGCGATCTTCTTAACACCGCTGACGGACAAAGACACTCCGGGGCGGGTCGCGCGGAATGATTCATAGCCACGCGGGGGGATCGTTCGATGATTTATCACCTGGGAATTTCTAACTACATTGTGAACATCTCGATGATTAATTGTTGCCGGGCATTAGGGTCGGTAAGAAGGGGAGGAACCTGAACGGATCTGTCGACTCGAGGACTGCTATCAATCATGAATTCATCTGTTGAAGAATGTCGCAGCTTGCGGCTTTCGCCTCTGTTCCCGATCCGCGAATTGTATCCGATTGAAATTACGCCGTTGCGATTAGAGCGCGTGTCTCTGTGTACACATATGTTGTGTGAAGGTTTATTAAAGTAAAATATGTATACTGCGAGATATTTGTAATATTTTATTCTATTTTAAGCGTCAAATATTTTTAAGCGACTATAAGATATTATTCTTTATTTGTAAAACTAGGTTATGTTAAGATTATGGATATGTGGTTATGTCAACGTTATGGATATGTGGTTATGTCAAGGTTATGTGACAATGGAAATTTGCATAAAGATTGTTACATAATTATTCGACTAACTGTGAAGGCGACAAAAATAATCTTTCAATAAATTAAAGCTCCCTCGTAAACAATTTTTGAAATTAAATCGAAGACATTCTTTGATAAACGTGAAATTATTTTATTTGTTACAGTGGCTGAATTATAAAATTACATTGAAAGTATTGAAATAAAAGTATAACTATTTGTAGTAATGACACGTCGAAATATCAGACACTGCACCAGCAGTAGTTTTCGTGCAGGGTCGAAATAAATTGCTTCTGTCACGTCCAGAGACTTACATCGAAACTTGAAATACACCGGTATAGTACGGATGTTTTTCGGTTCTATCTTCGATGCCTTTACGACAACCAATCACACGGTCATGGATCATACTGATACACGCGGTAAATACCAGAATATTTACTACTTATTTATCTATATTTATGTATTACTCGGTTGTCTTCGTTATAATTTTCGGAACATTTTCTGACGAGGATCTGACATCCCTAACCTTAAAACTCTTATCCTTGAAACCTTTGTTCTTAAAACCCTTTCACACTGCATTGACTAGCATTTATTTGCCCTTAATACAACCAGATCATTTTTGTTTCTTCTATCACTATTATTTACTTTCGTTTCCAGGCTTTAATAATAATAAAATTCAATTACATTTTGATATATAAGAATTTAATAATTTAGCAGATCCTGCCTGTAATCTTTGTCACGAGTCCGACTCTTTATTACAGTGGAACGGGTTAATCGTCGTCACCGCATTGTTCGTTCGACTGTTGCTCAAATTCGCTCCTTATCTCCCCGGTATCGTTTCTCCGACGGTCGATTATCGACCGCGTCTCGTTCCGCGGATGTCCGTGCAATCGAATTGAAATTCCGGTTATATCCTGGCCCCTTGACACGGTTTGGGGAGTCGGTAACCAATCGTTGCCCGAAGTTGGGTACCATTCTGCAACGCTCTGCAAATTGCTCGAACCCGGTGGGGGAGGAGGAGGTGGAGGAGCAAGAGGAGGAGGAAGAGGCGAGGGGGTTAACAAAGGGGCCAATCCCAGGTTTCGGGGCCGGTGGTACTACCAATTAGAATTTCGTCGGCGTGGAACGCTGGATGCACCCGGCGGCGCCGTTGTGTGCATTCAGCGGGTGCAAACGTTCGACGAGAAAATGCGAAGAGAACAGACATAGAGAGAGAGAGAGAGAGAGAGAGAGAGAAGGTTGGCGAGGAGACATCGGCAGATGTGAAACACGAGAAGTTCGATTGAACGATACATAATTAACAAATCCGCTGCATTTTCATTGCTCCTTCACTATGCACTATCGGCTATTTAATCCTCGCAAGGCGGCGGCTGTGCCAGTTTTGATACGGATTATTTAAATCGTTCGCTGAGTTACTAAATTTGCGGTAGTTGAATGAAATAAGTTGCTGCTGGAATCTGTAAGTTGATGTTAGAGTCAATAAGTTGCAGTCAGAATTAATGAATATCAGAATTAATATAAAGACTAACAAGTCTGCAAAAAATAGCTTCAGAAATATGCTTTGAAAAATTTTGAAAGCATTTTCTACTATGCACATATAGGTTCATAATCCTTGAATTTCCATAACTTCTTTTATATTTAATATATTTGTGCCAAGCCCTTTCTGTCTGACTTGTCAATCAGGCCATTTGATATTTTGACATAACCTTGATATATCGTCACGCTATATTTCCTTAAATCGTCGGTTTATAAGCGGCAGTTAAATAAAATAAATTGCTGTAAAATAAAATAAATTACTGTTAGAATCAATAGAAAGTCTGTAAGAAATAACTTGAGAAATTGCAAAAGTACTTAGTTAAACGATCACCACATACAATATACTTACAACAGACTCACACTCTTATCACACAAAAATATTCACAATATTCGAGATAATGGTAAAATCCGATTTCAATAGTACTTATCGTGCAATTCGTCGCGGTATCCCCGGACACAGTTCCGCGGCCACTTCATTGCCATGCAAAACACGCCGGAACCGTGCAGCGGGCACGCTTGTTTCTTGAAAGAAGCTCAAGTTAATTCCGCAGTCGGCAGTATATCTGTGACAGTGCAACGGAAGCAATTTGAATCCGGTGGTTTCCAGTTCGCCCGATAATCCCGCGGCGGTAGTTCCTAACTGTCCGACGATTAGCACCGAACAAAAACGTTTATTGAACGACCTTAGTTGTGTGTTCGCGCTCGCGCGAAGGTACGTCGCAGGGAAAAAGCAGAGGACAAAGAAAGGGCGCCGATAAAACCGTGGCCGCAGTTCTAACGCGGTTTTACGACCGCCCACGGTGCTCGTGATCGTCAAACGGCATTTCCATAACCGGAAACAATAGCCAGATGCGTGTCTCTGTCGCGTTCCCATGGACAAAGGAAATCGGACCGCGGGCGGCGCGCATCTCCGTGTTTTCGTTATTCAAAGAAGCCCCCGGAGTTCGTTGCCCGTTTCCGTGCCTCGTTCGCGCGGCAAACAACGTTTCGATTGGTCGTAATGCAACGAGCACGTCGGATTGACATCGTTCGATGGGGGAAGCAGGACGATAAAAAGACCCCGTCATCGGTCGCCATGGTTTACTGGCGAAGGGAGAGACGGTTCTCTAGGTTCGTTGGAAAATCGTTATTATTCGGTCAGCGTCTTCGTATCGTGATAGTTTTTATTCGTTGTATCGAATTTTAAGTTAGATAGTGTAGGTTATGTTAAAGTTACAGGATAATCTATATTTCTTTTATTAAATATTAAGGTAGATAATGGAGGTTATGTCAAGCTAATACGAAATCATGACAATCTACAATTACTTTATAAAATATCAATATTATGTATAGTCATATACGAAAGAACAATTACGTTTCTAACATTCAACTAATAAAATATATGTATATATATTAAACTGAAGCATTCGATTTCATAAAATATATAAGTTATGTCTAGGTTATGTGCGTATATAACAAAGGATGAGTCTTAAGACTGAATTTATACGATTACCGCACTCTAGACGCAAAATTATCGTATCCTTCTGCTTCGCGCGCCGATTCGACAAGAAACTTTCGAACGGGGAAAATCTTGCTCGAACGAGAATTCGCGAAACAATATTTGCCGAACGCCGTATATTTGTCTTGTTTCTTCCATTGCCGTTTTCGAGAAATCGCGCGCGCGCGCGCGGTAATCCCGTGTCAGAAGGCGAGCAGAAATTCCGTGTGCGAGGCAAAAAACGGCGCGCGGCGCGGCGCAACGTCGCACAATAAAACAGGGCCCCCGTCTCTAAACGCGTGCCCGAAATAATTCAGAGATACGAGGGCGATATATCCGGTTGGGAAGAGGCGGGGGGATATAGGGCGCACTGGTTTAACGCGGCACCGCCGTAACCGTGCCCCATAAATATTTCCTTCCCGCGCGCATACCCGAAATCCGTAACGACCAGCCGGCGGTCGGGGTCCCTGTTTTTCCTGTCCCGCAGCGCTACGCCGTTTCTTGCCGGGTAAATCGAACCGCCGGTTTTCCATGGAAATTCCGGGAAACGGCGCAACCCGTCGCAACCCTTCATCGCCGGATAATGGAGTCCGGGGGACCAACGACAACCTGTCAAATTCCGCGCGGAGCAGCCGCGGATAAGAGACGGTCGCGACGGAACGACGGAACGACTTTGTTTTATACTGCGATTCTAATCAGTTTGAAGAATTTCCAATCCTTCTCTATTTTTTTAGAGAATTTCTAATCCTTTCTTAATTTAATTTTTCAAGAATTTCTAATCCTTTCTTAATTTTTCAAGAATTTCTAATCCTTTCTTAATTTTTCAAGAATTTCTAATCCTTTTTTAATTTTTCAAGAATTACTAATCCTTTTTTAATTTTTGTTGGAAGAATTTCTAATTCTTTTTTAATTTAATTTTTCAAGAATTTCTAATCCTTTTTTAATTTTTATTTGAGGAATTTCTAATTCTTTTTTAATGTCTTTTCGAAGAATTTCTAATTTTTGACTATTATTCCTATTCGCTCATCATTCTATTAAGCTTTTCCATAAGCTTAAAAGAAAATTTCGCAAATTCAGTATCAAAAGGGTGAAATCATTTTTATAGTATCTTAGAAAGGTTTAAATATCGCGCTTCATCCGCACATGGCCCTACCGCCGCGCTGTCTACCGTTCGTGATTAGCGCGTTGCCATCGATTCTCGTGGTTGATCGTTGATGCTTGTCGTGTGTAGTAAGAAATGTATATAACCTCACATTAGGGTATTAAATAAACTAAGTATTATAAACCACATATTAATATCAATACAAATAAATAGTTAACTGGATTTAAATAGAAACACTTGATATGCTTTCTTGGATAAGTGTAAAGTCTAGTGTGTCTGAAAAGAATTTAAGGTTATGTCAAAACAGTAGTTCGTCACCTCACAGTAACCCAATTGATTACTACGTCACTGTATTGCACGTGAATTTTAGTATATACACTGCCGAAGCAAGTACACTATACCTGAATTTGTGTCGTTCAGTTACACAATATCTGTGACAATCACGGCTCGCGCAGAATCGAGGACAGTTTCGTAACATTTATAAAAGTAAGTTCACTTTCGCAGCCACTCAACCCCTTTCCCACGCGTCCCCTTATTGATCCTTCATCCTTGCTCCGTTCCCCGGTACTTTTCCTCTCACTTCGCCGTTCCATTTATCTCGTCGAGGATCAGCGCGAAACTGTGCCAAAGGCGAGGCCTCTCTGTGTTTCGCTCGTTGAACGAGCCCTGATATATATCCCGGGCTGGCTTTTTTGTGCTCTGAATTCTCCCATTCTGACTCGCGGCCGACACACACTCGTCGGGTCCGCGGCGTAGCTCGCCGAGAGGCTCGAAAACAACTACACGCTCCTTTCCTTCGAAAAACGCCCGCGCTCTCTCGCCGCATCATCTCTCGCTCCGACAAGCCTTTGAGACTCGTCGATGACAGCCTTTGAGGCAGCCCGGATTTCGCGGAGATCGGAATTCGCGTTTCCTTTCTGTGCGAGCATCGAACGCAATATCGCATCGCGACGCAGTCGAATCGTTGTCATAACGTTCTGTTTCAGTCGCCATGACTGTTTCGAACAGCGCAGAGTGTTTCCGTGATGGCTGTTTCCATGATGAGTGTTTTTACGACGAGTATTTCTATGATGATTATTTTTACGATGAGGGTTTCTACGATGACTATTTTTACGATGAATATTTCCAGCATTTTTAATATTTTCCAGTATTTTTGATATTTTGGAATATGTCCAATATTTTTCATATTTTCTCTCTGTTCTACGTACTCGAAGACCTCTCATTCGATAAGCATGTACAGTATGTGGTTGTTAGAAAAATACGCTTGTTACGATTTTTCAATATGTCTTATATTATAGTCAATTTTTTAAAGTGACATGTTAAGGTTATGTCTCATCAATTTCTTAAAGTTTTTTAATGTGTTCTAATGATGTAAAATGACATTTAATTCTTACCGACAAAAAACGGAAATTTTATAAACATTATGACAGTGCCCGAAAGATGGCAAAAGCTAATCGCCAAAAACGGACAATACCTAATTGAGGTTAGTTATATTGTGAAGCTAAAATTTTGAATTTTCCTTGTTATTTAAACTCCGTAATCACTTATTTGCCAACCCAATAATAACCTCTCGGTTCAATATTGTATAACTCGGTAAAAAAACAATCGAACAGCAATCAACATAAAGCTGGTTAATCAGCGTAACGATATTCTCTTTCGACTAGCATAAGTGCAATTTGTTTAAAGCATTTCGTTCGCTTCATTTAACATCGCGAAGTCGTTACAAATAATTAACAGTATCGCGTTATTAAAAGTATAAACGTTGTAAATTATATCGTTATAGACAATAATAATGTCAACCAACGTCGTTTCAGATGTACCCGGATGACGCATGGGTCGTGACAGTCGTTCCTTGTTCCACCCGGCAAAGGAATTCGTGAAGTGGTGGAATATTCGCACATATTTCACTGGCAGTAGCTCAGTCAACGTGTACTTCGCCCATAAACTTATTTCCGGACAAACGAACCGCCTCCGGCGTATAAACTGACGTTTATTGGGAAACTTCAGATTGATATTTTGCTAGTAGACGTTACAACGTCACCGGCTGCAATATCAATATACATATATAGCGTACGCGGTTTCTGTGTCCGTGGCCATTTTGCACACGCATCGTTATACTGTTTTGCGGGGGCGGGGAGGCTGGCTTCGTTAATTTGTCGATGTTATGGTACCGAGGAATCGGATTTATTTGCAAATCGTTGGGAACCTACGACCGTAAACCGTCATTATTGTTCGGGATACGATTGACAAATTCGCTGTTTGCCAAATAGATATTGGATGAACATTTATAATACAGACGGGAACGGGGTGGAATTGAATGTTAATATGAGCTAGGATTGTGAATAAGCTAGAATTGTTAATAAGCTGAAATTGTGAATAGGTTAGAATTGTTAATAAATTAGAATTGCTAATAAGCTAGAATTGTTTATCAAATTTTTAACGTAATGTTCCGTCTTGAATAAAGACGCGAAGGCGAAAGTTCCACGATAAGCGTGGAATTTAATTTCTGTTCTATAAGACGAATGTACCTATTATGGAACACTGCATTACTGTGATCTCTTCTTGGAACAGTAGCACGGAGGTACCTATTATGGAACACTGCTTTACTGTGATCTCTTCTTAAAACAGTAGCACGAATGTACCTATTATGGAACACTGCTTTACTGTGACCCCTACTTGAAACAGTAGCGCAAATAATACAATGAAAAATATATAGAGCGTACAAAAGTGAATTTAAACATGTTTCCCAAATTCTTGAACATTGTTCCTTATAAATTCACTGACGCAAACATTCTCATGTAACAATCAACTGTAACAAAATTATTTATTGAAGCATGGACGTTTCTACGCATATTTACTCTTCCATATTGTATATTCCAATTTTTTGTGTTTCAGCATATATGACAAAGATATACATACATAAATATATACGTAGACACGGTCGCGAACAATTCGTTTTAAATGCGCACACACACGAAAGCGGGGAGAGCGCGCCGAGCAATTAATTCCAGTAGTATAATAGACAGTAAGTCGGACATACATTTTCCAATGTGGAGATCGTACAATGTGATCGCAGTAGTGGAAGTAATAATAATAGAATAGAAATGACAATCGACGGTAGAAGGTACTTGAAGATACTACGGAATTATTCCCGCGTTTCAATATAACTGCTCGTCGCGTACAATATTGAAATATATTCAGCAAGAAATATCAGAGCGATCCAGGCGCATAATACGATAATGATAATAGAATGACAATTACCGTTTTAATACTTTTTAAAAAGAGGATAACAATACTTGTATCAATTTGCTACGAATCTGTGAGAAATGATACAAAATTTTATAATTTATATAGTGTAAATAATACAATGTTTAACGTCAAATATGGTCATATTGTGTTGTTTTTATAAGTTCAATTATTCTTGCATAACAATTACGCAAAAGTTATGTCTGATACATTGTTTGATAGCTTTGCTTTTTGGCTGTTTTGGGATTGTTTATTCATTTGCTCTGTCTGTGAGTAATAAAATAATGAATTTTTTGAATACTATATATCATTTTAGAATATTTTATTTTATTATTATTATATCTTAGAGTTCAGGTTAGATTGAGCATGATCGGCTCAGACCAGGTCGAGACCCTAACCTAAAATGTTAGATACCCGCCTATTCCTAGGGACAAAATTGTTAAACAATTATTATGCAGGACATTTAAATCAAAATTAAGACCGGCTGATCTAATAGACCGATGCAATAGTAAAATAATAGATGAAATAAAATAAAATAAAAATAAGAATATAAAATAACATAAAACAAAATATAATATAAGATAAAATATAATATAAAATATAATTATACAAGTCACTCTAGAAAGCTGGTGAAAACGAATGCATAAAAATCGGAACGAAGGTTCAGTAACCCTATCTCGACCGTGGTAGTTAATCCATCGTCACGTTGAAAAAGAAGACGGGTTGAATGAAGCGCGTACGAGGAGGCCGGCGGTGTATGAAGGTATAAATCGGACGTCACAAAGGACGGGAAGAACAAAGAGGCGGATTTTCGTGGAATTTCCGAGTTAAGTTCATCGTTGCCGCGGGGCGAGTTATAAGAGAATGTTTCCCGCAGATTTTCTAAAACCAACAAATCAGCGGGCTTCTCGGGGCGACAGTGCCCCGGCCGTCGTCGTCGCCCGACGTTAAAATCGAACGTCGGAGAGGAGACGACGTACACGGATAAACAGAGACGAGGATGCAACCGCACCCAACACATAAGCATACACGCAATACATAAACGTATACACTCAACATATAAACGTATACTCATCGCATAGACGCGAACTCAATATACATATAATCGCGCACTCAACACATAAGCGCACAGTCTTTTATACGCTTGCGCGCGTATGCACCTTGCCACACGCGCGAAGCGGCCTGCTAAACGACCAAACACGAGACACAGCGGGGACGACGACGACGACGTCGACGGAAAAAAGGCCACGCAGAATTCTGCGAGGAACGAGAGGCTTGAGGCTGATGTTTGAAAATTTATCGTTCAACATTGTGCGGCGCTGCCCGCATGGGAGGACAAGCTCGGACTTGTAGCGGCGCGACGCTAAAGGGAGACCGAGAGGAAACCGAGAGAGAAGCGAGAGAGAGAGCCGACAGAGAGGACCGAGAGGGAACCGACAGAGGACAGAGAGTGGGCCGGGGCGGAAAGTAGAAGAGGCCGAGAGGAGAAATTAAACGGACGTCGTCGGGAATTGCCAGGTAATTGAAAGCTCGACTGCAAGAGAAGAACGGCGGCGGCGGCGGCCCGTGCGAGCCTTTGTCATCCCGACACGTGAGAGAGCCCGGAAACTGGCTATGAAACGGAAGAGGACCGCGCGCTCGCCGAGGGGACGCGCGAACATTAATTCAGATATTTCGCACAGAGGCGGCTGGAATATTCGATCAATCATGCGACAGGGTACGCCGCAAACTTTCCACGTCTTTCTGCCGGGGCCACCTCTTTTTTTTCGGCCGTCTGCGCGTACCCGCAATATTCTATTTATTTCGTTTTCCTTTTGCTCCCTTCACCCCCCCCCCCCCCCCCCGGGCTGTCCAGCCGCGCGCTCCTCCCTTTTTACACAGAGAATTCCGGCCGGCTCCATTGATTCGTTTTCCGCAGGAATAATTTCCAAGGTTTTTGGTAATTGGGGAGGGTGCCGAGTCATGGAAATGTTGCTGGTGACGGAATTAGGGGATGTTGCGAGGGGTGTATAGTCTTCTTTTTTCCTTTTTTTATTGTTCTATTGTAATTCATAATGATAGAGAAGGTATTAGAGTAAAAATATTTTAAATATATTTTTCTTGGAAGCGTGTTTTTCAAAATGGCCGATATTCCAAATTTTATAGAATTTTCAGGCTTCTAATATTGCAAAATTTTATTAACTATTAATTTGTTTCTTTCGTTGTAGTATTTTTTCATAGTCAAAATTACTGTAATTTTCACTTCACAATTCACTTCAAGTAAACGATATAACCTTAAATATGGTCGCCATGGTACTAGCTTTTGAAATTCGTTTCAAAATTTTTATTTTATTTCTTTCGAGAATTTTGGATATTGAGAGTAAAAAATGAACTGTAAAAAAATATCGAGAGTAACAAAATCAACTGTGAAAAAATAGCGAGAGTAAAAAATAATCTGTAAAATATATTAAAACTAGAAAATAATATTAATAAAATAATAAATAATAAATATTATAATATAATATAATATAATAAAATATAATAAAATAATAAATATTAAAAAAATAATAATAATAGTAAAAAAATATTGAGAGTAAAAGATAGATAGTAAAAAAATATTGAGAGTGAAAAATAAACTGTAAAAAAATATTGAGAGTGAAAAAATAAAATGTAAAAAAATATTGAGAGTAAAAAAATGAAATGTAAAAAAATATTGAGAGTAAAAAATGAACTATACAAAAATATTGAGTATTGGTCTTCTCAAATGGCGTCTTTTTTAGTTTCTATGCAAGAAAATGCCCAATTCATAGCACATAATGTACCCTTTCCAAGTGCGAGATTGTTTCCTTTTTTTCGACTTCCGCTAATGGACGAAATATTTTCGGATATTTCTATAAAGTCCGAGAATTGATCGCTGGATGATCCGTTATAAATGTCCGCGGGAAAATTCGTCGCGTTAAAACTAACATCGAACCGGCTCCCCGTTGGTAAAGGTGAAACGCGCGTCAAATTCATGGTATCCGGCCCGTTTTCCGTTCTGCCTCGGACGAGAGTTCTCTCTCTCTCTCTCTCTCGCTCTCCCCGTCGACCCAAAAACGTCCGAAACTTCCCGAGGTTGCAGTTTCATTTCGCGCGGACTAGAGGCGAAGCCACCGCGTGAAACGAACGCGGCCGCGTAAACTATAATTCATGCGAGCCGCGACGCCGTGGAAGAGTTGTAATTAACGTTCTTTCGCGTTTCCGAGAGAGCCGACGGTTTTCTGGTGCCGCGAGGACGGTGCCGGGCCTGTCAACGGTGCGCGCGGAGGAAATTCGAGCGATGATCACCAGAAATAGTTGGCACTTCCGCTGGAAGGCTCGATTTCCTGCTTTCGCGGCCCGTTCGATCGTTGGAAATTGTTTAATTCAGCGGCGAAGAGCAAGAAATTTTACGACTTGAGTTGGTAGACGAAGCGTGTCTATTGTTTAAAGTGGAAACAAATGGTTTGAGGAATCTCGTATATTAATTAAAAAAATAGACATTTATAGAAATTGTAATTTATTATTTTTGGTTACGTATAATTTACTATTTTTGGTTACGCACAATTTATTATTTCTGGTTAAAGTCAATTCGTTTTCTGCTTAAAAATCAATTCATTTTTATAAATTTTGAATTTTTAATTATCGTGGTAGTCTCTACCTTCAACTGTTTTATATTGCAAAATTAGGTTAACCTATAAATACTTCTCCCTTCATCATACATTCATTATACCATTGTGGTACAACAATTCAAAAGATAAAATAGTACATCGTTCTTGATGCTACAATTCCAATGTACGTATGTCGCATTTTAGCGATTGTTTGGTTAACATCCGCTTCCAGATATTTGCCAAATTCGATACCATTAAATTGCGATAACAATTCGATGCGAGCCCATTGTTCCCGGGTTATAATACCTCTTAAATACACATGCAGTATAACAGTCAAATTATACTGCACAATAGTAATTACTCTGTATTATATTATTTATGATGATTGGCAACAAAATGCTGTATATATAATTCACTTATGGCAGAACGTTTAAACGTACCTTTAATCTTCAGAGGAACCGGAAATTATTATTTTTAATTTATTGAAATAAGATATAGTTGGTTGTCCTTCTATCATCTAAATGAATATTCATTATTCTTTTATATTTATTCAAACAAGTTATAATTTCGTTTACATAAATTGTAATTAAATTGTTCTGTTCATATAGTTAAAATATTTAATATTATTCTTATTTTAATATTATTTTTAATTTTTAATTTTTTGAATTTGCTAAATATCAAATTTTACAAAATTCTTGCAATTTCTTACTAAAACTTACTAAGACTTACTAGAACGAGTTTTGTACATTTCTCTTGGTTACATACGACCCTTTCAGTAAATACTAAGAGGATTAACATAATTTAACAGTTCACACATTGTAGCGTAAACGCGATCCCACTGTGCTTTAAGATTAGCAGAGGAGCTTCGTTTCCAGCGGTCACTCTTTGAGCCGTTTTACCAGCGATCGCGCACCGTCGCAGATCTAATTGAGAGTCCAAGCCGAGATCGTATCCCTCGAAAGCATCAAGGAACAACTCGCTTACGAAGAGAGACAATGCTGTTGACGCGTCCGCGGTTTCCGCGCGCGCTCGTGCACACGGCTTGTTTGAGGAATCTTTCTGTGATCAAAGCGCGGACCGTCGAACAACTCCCGCCTATTTTTTCCCGTTTTCCTCTTTTATTTCCCCCTCGCCTTATTACTCGCTTCCTCTCCTCTCCTCTCCCTCTTTTTTTTCTCCATCCCTCTTTTTCTCTCCGCTCTCCTACTTTTCTCTCTTTCTCTCTTCTTTTTTCTCTTTTTCTCTTTTTTACTCTCTTTCTCCCTCTTTTCTCTTCTCTCTCTCTCTCTCTCTCCCTCTTTTTCTCGTCTCTCCCCGAGACGCGCACACACTCTCTTTCCGCCGCCGTTTACCCGTGTTCCTTTGCGCGACAAATTGGTCCCGACGTCGCCAGAAGAAATTCACTTCGCCAGGACGATCAACGAATTTTATTCGTCGGCGAATTCTCGCTTCTTTTTTCTTCTTTTTTCTTTCTTCTCCCCGCGGCGTCCAAATGGATTTCTGGCGCGGCCCGGATTTACGGGACGAATTATTGCGGCACGGTGTCGCGGAACGAGCGCCGCGGAGGATGTTAATTACGTTGACGACCACTTCGTTCCGGTTCGGGATTTTAAGATCGGTGTCGTCGCGCGTCGGCCTCCGTCGGCGCACGTGTTTCCGTCCCGCCATTATGATGTTTGCCGCGTCTTTGAATCTTGTTTAGGTTACCCAGAAATTTCAAGACTTTGCATTTTCTGCGCTGTATAGAAATTTAGAGACTTTGAATTTTCTGCGCTGTACAGAAATTTAATGACTGAATTTTCTGAATTTCCTGAATTTTCTGATTTTTCTGAATCTTTTGATTTTTCTGAATTTTCTGAATTTCCTTATTTTTCTGAATTTCCTTATTTTTCTGAATTTTCTGATTTTTCTGAATCTTCTGAATTTTCTGAATATTATAAAGCCGTGCTCAAGTTCACGTTTTGTATTTTTGCAAAAGGCTTTTTTCACGTGATGTAATTATTCTTCATCTGTATTTAATCTTGCCGTAATTATTTCTTCATCAATCGTTTCACAAATTTATCGTGTCGGCCATGGTTCTAACAATTGTTTTATCTAAACAATTATTCAAATGAACAAGTAATTTTTAGTTTTTTATAAACTAACCTAAAATAAACATTGAAAACAGCAACTCAAAAAAGATAGTAAAGTGCACACGTCGATATAAAAATATTAACATCACTAGTTTTTAAATACAGAATGTAAAAGTATTGCGTCGCAATGCACTAGCAGTATTCGAAACACAGAAGCGTGGAGAACAATTGAAACCGTGAAACAGAATCGATTCTAAAATTCGATTAAATCTTATTTTTATCCATCGACCGTGTATTGATAGAGAAAATCAATTTCCGGTTAATTGAGGTCTTCGTAAACGGCTGAAAGGAAATTTGATTCCGTTCGAACGTCGATAGCGAAGTTCCTCTATATCGGCGCGATTTATAGTTCCCATAAACGCGGGACATTCAACGTATTGAAAAACCATAATATAGCGAAGGATCCTAATTCCGCGAAATGGTTTTTATGCCGTATAACATTTATCGATTATAATAGTTATGATATTTCAATTATAATATCGATTATAATAGTCATAATATTTTAGTTATAATATTTATTATAATAATTATGATATTTTAGTTATAATATTGATAATAATAATTATGATATTTTAGTTATAATATTGATAATAATAATTATGATATTTCAATTATAATATCGATTATTATAATTCTAATATTTCAATTATAATATCGATTATAATAATTCTCATATATTTCAACTATAATATCGATTATAATAATTGTAATATTGACTATAATTGATATTTATCCAGAATCGGTCGCAATCGATGTGTTACGACGCGGTCGCGGAATATCAATTATCGTGGCCGCGCATAAAGAGTTTCTTTCGCGGGCGGAAAGCCGGAGGACAACCGCGGTCCGTTGATTTACGAGGTATTTTCTATTTGATTGAATTTAATGCCCCGCCCGAATGTGGGCCGCGCCATCGGGAAAACAAGAAATAATTCAATCAGTTGTCCACCGAGCCGTCGACAATTTTGATACGGGTACCCCGGCGATATATATATATCTATATATATTAGCACGTACGCGCGCGTCACGCGACACACCGAATTTCGGACATTTATAAATGATACCGAACGAGGAGTGTGCGTGCGGTCAAAGGAGAAACTCTCGGCACAAACGCGGAACGGGTCCCGGACAAGGGTTCTCGCAACGCTTGTTAGTAGACTTTCGGTGTCGCGCGTTTATATGGAGCATAAAACTACTGGAAACAGCGCGAAAAAAAAAAGAATGTTCCATGGAAAATTCTCATTGCTTTTTCCACGTGTTTCAAGCGAACCGACCATAGAGCCCCCGGGGACGTGTTTAACTTTTCGCGAATGAAATTTAGCATTAGGCCGGCGCGTATGAAATTACGGATTTTTAAGTGTATAGATGAAACTGAGTATCTTTTTTCTCAAATGTTGTTTATTTAATCGGGATTTGATGCATTCGACTTAATACAATTTTTCCAACGAGATTGTAATGTACGAATACAATTCTTCCAATGTGATTTTAATGCATAAATACACTTTCTCCAACGAGATTTTCCTACTTCAATTCATTCAATTTCGAAATAATAATATTTCCTATTTATTTCAATTCTAACATTTGGCAAACTAAATTTTATAATTAAATTTAGAAATTGAATGACAATTTTACGCAACGCGCAACCGTTTCAATAGCTGTTTAAGATGTGTCGAGCATACGTAAACATTTGGACCGCAGACACATCGGCATTCCATTACATTGCCAACTTCTGTTAGCAGTTCAGGTAGCTAGCTGCTTGAGCTAAGATTTACACTGTCTTCCTGTGACCGACGAATGCACCTACCTACTTTGGCCACTTTGAGCTTCTCCTCTACAAGGAAATGAATTTGACTCGCGTACAAAGCCTAACTTTCTCTCCCTCCCTCTTTGTCTCTCTGTCTCTTTGTTTGTCTGTCTCTCTGTCTCTCTTTGTGCCTCTGTCTCTCTACCTTTCTGTCTCTTTGTCTGTCTGTCTGTCTGCCTGTCTCCTTTGTCTGTCTGTCTCTCCGTCTTTTTGTCTGTCTCTCTGTCTGTCTGTCTCTCTATCTCTCTGTCTTTTTATCTCTCCATCTCTCTGTCTTTCTATCTCTCTATCTCTGTCTCTTTGTCTGTCTGTCTGTCTCTCTACCCCCCTGTCTTTCTATCTCTCTATCTCTCTGTCTCTTTGTCTGTCTGTTTGTCTCTCTGTCTCTCTGTCTTTTTATTTCTCTATCTCTCTGTCTCTGTCTATCTCTGTCTCTGTCTCTCTCTCTCTATCTATCTATCTATCAATCTCTGCCTGAAAACATAGATGTTTGACCAGAGTTGGATAACCGATCAGAGGTCAAAGAACAACAAGGAAGCTCCCCATTCCATCCGCAGAGCGAGACTAACTTCGAAAGGGTTTGAACAGAAAAGCTTTCCCATTTCGAACAACCAACGAACGCTGTCTTGTAACAAACACCGTTCGCCTGCAAGTCTTTAAAATCGTTCTTTCTTTGTATTAGGGTGTCCATTCCACTTCCATATACATCATTTTCACGCGCACTGTACACAATATTTTTTGCTCGCCGTGTTGTTACCGCGAACGAACGATTGTCTAAAGACGAGAAAGGTGCGTGGCGATTCGATCGCGAAAGGAGTATACGATTACCGGGCCGCGTAGAATCTCGCGGTAATAACCGCGGAACAACGCGGAACGGAGTCGCTTTTATTGGTCATTAGAAACACGCTGTTTAATCATTCGCCAATAACGCCGATGGGAGATCCTATTTTTCACGCGGTCGACGTTAAAGCGATGCAAAATAAATGTCCCTGTAATTTATCGGCAAAGAGTGAGACGGCGAGAGAACAAGAGAGAGCGAGAGAGAGAGAGAGAGAGAAAGAAAGATGAATAACGCATTTTTCTAAAGTCACCTCCTAGGCAATAAATAACCGGTTCCCTCGCAGTTCTCGGCCTGTTACGAAATATGAGACCGGATAATGCATTAAAAGCAACGGGGGGAGGGGGGGGGGGGGGGGGGGGGAGAAAAAGATATATATTTTCACCGGCGCAAGCGGTATTATAAGGGAAATCGTTCGGGCAATTTGAAATCTGATTTGGAATAGCTCCGTCGGGAACATAATCGCGCCCCGCCGATAATAGACCACTTCGATAAATTCAATTAAAATCCCCGGGCCCCGATAGAATATTTAAGAGAATTTAATCGGAATTGAAATTCTGGCTAATCCCTTTCGCGACGAAAACGTAATGTTTTCCGGTCGACGTAATTTGGTAATTTTAATATATATTTACATAATTTATGCGAGTCGAGCAAGGCGATTTTTTGCGAGCCGTTGAGCTACGGATTGGTAATTTTATGCGTTTGCAGAGGGGAGGCGGTTTAGGGGAGCGTGATCGAAAACTTCGGTTAACGTGGTTTAAATTTCATTTTCTTATCCTGAAATTGTTTGGTCGGATGATTAACCCCTTGCATTATAGTAACGAGTCAGACGAACGTTTCGTGCACGAGACGATAAATATGGCTGCCATTTATTTCTACAAATATGGCTGCCAGTCGTTTTTATTAAATCGAAATAAAATTTGAATCGCCTGTCATTGAAATTTGAGAATGAAAGTAAACGAGTCAAGGAAATAATTAACCCTTTGGCTACTGTTGGCGTCCGGTACTTCCCGGTGCCGTAGACGCCAATAGGCGTCCAGATCTCGCCTGTTTCGCCCGTTTATTATCAAATTTGATTATTAAATATTGTGAAGAAAGGTTAAAATTAATGTTCGCAAGTCTGTCGTAGCCAAAGGGTTAAGGACGAAATCGTCGTGATCGACGTAGCTGTGGCAGACGTGATAGCGCAAGGGGTTAATCTTACCTTCGTAAATTGTCGCGGGAAAATACGAATACGCGCGATCTGATTGCCATAATTTGTCCGTCAAAGGAACCCACGTTGAAACATTCCAACTCCAACAAATATATATTAATTAGGCGAAGATATTTGTTCCCGAACACTTGTGCTGCCATCGACGAGAAATTCGTTTTATAAACAACAAAGCGTTCGAACGGTAAGAGGGTCGTTTCCGACGCTTTTTATTCGCCGGTCGGCTAAATTCAATTTAATCATAAATTTGTTTTTCACTGTGCAGGCGGACTGCCAGCTGTACGAAACTACTAATTGCATTTTAATCCGTTGTTATATGTTTACGGCGGGCGTTTCGCCGCAACGATCTCTTTGAAAAACAACGTTCCCGTCGTTTGATACGGTCGGCTGCTGCTACGACGCAAATTAAAAGTAAGTCGACGACATTATTTAAATCGACAATGTTATTTCAATTTCTGGAAAACAAATTACTGAGAGTGAAATGGAGTTCCGTTATTGATAACGTCGTGTTCAAGAAAGAGAAAATATTAAACTCTGCGTTATTATAATTTTGAATGTTTAATGTAAGAGAAAAGTATTCGATCGTTTCGTTGACATTAATATATTAATTAATAAACGCTATGTAAATTCTAAGTGATTGTACTGATTCTGTAATTGTTCCGCGAGTATTGAAATGTATATAAATCAATAAAATTTAATACAATTAAAATTAATATAATATTACAAATAATATCAAAGTATAATATTTTAATATTATAAATAAAATATGAAAGGGAGTTTGTAACCGATTACGATGGCTATATCAATGAATTAGCAACTAGTAAAGTAATATTACGATTTACCCCCATTTGTTAGGTTATGTCAATTATCGTACTATTACGAATTTGTTAGAATAAAAACGACTTCTTACAATATTGAACTGCGACCGAAAAACTGTCTCAAAAATGGTCTGCAGAGCGTGGGCTGTCGGGTACGTTCTCGTTGGCCGACTCTTCTGTAACATTTGACGAGGATTGAACAATCTTGAGCCCTGTTCCCGAGAATTTATTTCGTTCTGCGAGATCCGCTTTGCCGCGACGGCTGTCCTTCGTTATTCTCGTGTCAAACCTCGGATCCTGGTCGTGTCCGTTCTGTCTGGCAAAAGTCGGGAATTTGAAATCGGTCGGAAAGTCGTTCCGTTTCGTGTAAGGTGTCTTTCCTGCATCCAGCAGCCGACGAAGGTAGGTTAGACGTGGTAGGTTAGTGCCACGGTTCGGTTAGTGATCGAAAAATGCAGGTGTTGCGTCGCTGCGGTAGTACTGCGGAGGGAGCGCGAGAGGGCACGCCTCAATTATTTTAGTCAAGTCTATCGTCTAGATTAATACCTTACCGCCATGGCAAGGGAGTGCGAGCGAAGAGAATAATATTTACCTTTGTGGTTATAACCTTTGTTATTCTTTCCGAATTATATTAGAGTTTTTGATTAAAGTTTTTTGGTTATCATAAAGAGTAAGGTGTTCGAATACATTGTCAATCCTATGCCTTAAAAATCGTACAGCAGGTATAGCGAATATAATTTGAGCGGTGTGTCGTTTATTCGTTTCGTCAAAAGATTCACGCATCGGTCGCAATAGGCTGTGCTATCGAAAAATTAGACCGTGATTTTACCGGTATGTCGGATATATCCGTCGTTCGGGTTAACACCCTTAACTGGTTAAAATTTGCGACGCTGGCGCGCAGTGCCGAGAACAAGGAAAGCGTTTCGGGGAACGAGGATAACCGGAAGCGGAGTTTCCGAAGGACCGCGTCGCGTCTAAGATCTGAAAATCCGTCCGCGCGAAGATGTTCCCGCCTGACGACACACACTCCCTGCATAAAACAAGAAGCCTGATCGTGGCACGCCACTTGCGCCGCATTACTTCTACACTTATCTGTGACAAGATCCCCCGGCCGTGCAGGCTGCAAGTAACGACCTCGGTAAGACGGTGTGGTGTGTATCGCTCGAGCACCCCAGCTCCCTGAGAAAGACTTTCAGTGCCGTGCAAGCCGACATTCGAGGCATGAAAATCCGTTCCGAGCGGTTTTCTTAATGATCCTCCTCCTTATCTACGGGACGTGCGCGCCGACCCAGGGGCCGCCCGAGCCTTGAATTTCGATTCGCCCCGACGATTACCGCTCGTTTCGGAACCGAACGTTTCAACCGCGCCGCGCGCGGTTCTGGAATTTCGCGGGGGGTGGGGGGGGGGGCGGCGAGGCGCGCCGGCGGGATTCCTGTATGAAATTGTCGAGGTTAACCGGCTCCTTGTCGGATTACACGCTTTTCGAATGTTCCGGCTATTCCGACGGGATTCGACTTTTCCAATTTTTAGGTATCGCGTGCGGTTGAGGAAACGATACGCTGCACGGAAGTGGTATGAAATTTCAGGTAGTCGTTTCTTGGTGTTGAAAAGGCGAATATAACTGACAGAATTTACCATCGGAATTTATAATTGAACCTATTACCTTGTAATAGTTATTAACTATAAAATTCCTTGCATTATCTAAACATTTCAAACAAAGATTTCACACATAACCTACAAATCATGAATTTTCCCTGTTCTTTCTAAATTGAAATGAAATTTCATTCACCTGTTATTGAAATCTAGAAATAAATGTAGATAGAACTGTACAATAAACAGAATTTTTATCGTCCAACGTTTCGTATATGTACGTCGAGTTCGTTATTCTATTATTTCCGTTGCTATGTGTTCAATTAATTTTGGAAAAATTGATTGATGAATTGATTTTCAATCAATTTGAGACGCGCGTGATTTAATTGAGCGTGGAAATAATAACTGAAGTTTTTATATTGACTGTCTTTATTATTATAAAAAGATATATAGAAACAATTTAGAACTGAAAAATGAGAAGTGAAACTTAAAAATCAAAATTATGGAAACAATTATTGTTCGGAAATATGGTCTAATAATATAATAAAAATATCGTCTATTGATTTTGCATCGAAAAAGGAAGAAACTTATGGCGCAGTGATTTCCCATTTTTAATTAGCAAAAGTCTGCTAATTCGAATATTATTTTACCTGAAAAATGCCTGCTTTAGTACAGAACAATGGACACATAAGCCCAAGATAACAATGTTGCTACAATACCCAGAAACGCTAATTATCCACGAATATGTAACCAAGTATTCGGTTCATTCGGGAAAATGTTGCGCACAGATACGAAATTACCCAGAAACACTTAAGTTTCTCACGGACCGTTAATGTGGCCACAGTTACTCAAATTGCTCATGAACGCATAAGCTCCGCATAATTGCGAAAGTTATTAACAGACACGCAACTTGAACATAGTTGTCTCGAGACACATACGAAGTACACAAGTTCCCAAATTCCGTGGGAATTATTGCTGCCTGATATTATTTTCGGTTCGAGTCAACAACACTTAAAAGTATTGAAATATCTGTGTGTCAAATATTGTTATTATCTCAAATATTTATATTATTATTTCAAATATTTTTATTATCTCGACGCCATTAAAATTACTGTAATTGCAAAATTATTTTTAATAAACATCGCGAAATCTTAGATATAAAAATTGTTAAAAGTGTAGCAAAGGGTTAAAATTACAGTTCCAATCGTTAACTTGTATAACGCGGCTTCGTTAAAATTTCTGATAGCAAGTGAATAGACACCGAAGGACATTGTTTAGTTCGGCTCGTCAAAACAATTGAACGGCTCGGCGTCCGCGGTCGTTCGATAAGGAAGCGCGAAATATCGGCTCGCTTGATATATTACGCGGTGGAGAAATGGTTGCGTGGAAGACTCTCACTCACCTAAATTCAATCGAACGTACGGTATCCCCGAAGGAATCAAGGAAAGAATAATACCTTTCCGGTGAGAAAACGCATTTGTATTCCACCGCGCTGTGCAACGCGTTTAAAAGTCAAGAGCGGGGAAAACCCGTGAGCTGGTTGACCAACGACAGCAATTTGGCAGCGCCTGTTTCGCGCGTTTCATAAATCGCTGGATACGTTTAATAAAGACCGTTCGTTGTTTCGTTTTGCCGATTCTATCGCTGGCGAATGTAAAACATGAAGATTTTAAAGATAAACGCGATGATAAACGTGGAGATAAAAGCAAAGATAGAACAATGGCGCGGTTTATCTGAAATTGGATTAACAAATATTTTTGCATCGCGATGTATTAGTTATTCTTGTTGGATTTTATCTTATCAATTACGAATTAATGATTATTATTAATATTGTTAGTATTATGTTAATGATAATATTATAGATAATATATTTAATAATATTAATATTAATTATGTAGGAATTGATATTAACATTAATAGTAGTTATAGAGGAATTGATATTAAATTACTGTTAATTATAGAAATATTAATATTAAATGACTATTAATTATAGAAATATTAATTTTAACATTACTATTAATTATACAGAAATTACCATACATATAAACTACTATTAACATTAATATTATACAAATTATACTCAGCCACTCTTTATCAACTTCAATGAATTATTCCAACCTCAAAGACACAATTTTACGCATCTATCATCTCATTTAGTCGTCGACCGCAACTTCGACTCGTAGAACAAATATCAATTTGCAAAAACTGTCAATCACGTCGAACGTGATATTCGCATCAGCGCGATCCTACAGCTTTGACGTGTGCGCTACAAATTTCAGGTAATTATGTGAATTATAGGTACGTTTCAATTAACCAGTTAGCTGCGGCGTTCCGTTTCCAGAGCGCGCAACCTATACGTACATATGCATATCTATCGCGAGAATCAAGCGACGACGAGTACATTTGTCAAACACAGATTAACACTGTTAAAATATTCGATCAAAAGGACGGTACATTATTTTATAAAATCAACAATTGTATCATTAATATTTATATTGATTTAACATTAACGTATAATACATATGTAATAAACAAAATTCGCAGAGAAAATGTAATATTTATGAAAGTCAAAATTTCGAATTGCTGCTGCAAAGTGTTTATTTTATTAAAGCAAAGAGCGACACATAATTACTAATTTTATCTTTATAACAATGTTAAGGTTATGTTATGTTACGAGCCATTTCATTTTTTCTTTATAACAATGTTAAGGTTATGTTATGTTACGAGCCATTTCATTTTATCTTTATAACAATGTTAAGGTTATGTTATATTACGAGTTTCGGATTGATTCTAATTTTGCATCGTATCTTCGAAAGAAATATTAATCGATACGGTACGTAACACAACAAAAAACAATACCTGTTAATTCGAACAGCAATATCCGTGTCAATCGTCAGCCGTTGAAGGAGGGGACATGCAAAGCTAATGAGAAAAGCACGAGCCAACTGTTTCGGGTAACACGCGTCGTGTCCTCCCTCCTTCCTCCTACTCTCCCGAAAATCGATAAGTAATTAATACAGCTCGTTCGGCTTAAGCTACCGGCCGAGTAAATCTTCGGTGGGAAGATCACAGCGATCCGGAGAGATAACAGCGCCGCGTAGAGAGGAGAGGAGAAAACCCCTCTTCTCTGTCCCGCGGGAGTTGTTTCCGTTTCGATTGAGTTTAACCGGGATGGAACGTCACGTCGGGCCATCCCCCGTATCTGTTTGCATCGAGGAACTTTCATAATCGTCGGGGAGGTTAGTTTGTTCCGAGTGGACCGTTTAATATAATTAATCGGACTGTCGAATCCTTATGTACAGTCTGATGTGCAAAGAAACATTGTTTGATGTGTGTTAACCTTTTGCACTCGAAGTTATTTTATTTCTAAATTTAAAATAGTTTTTCAGAGCTACCATATTTTTATTTTATATGATTTAGTGCATTGAATTTATGTAAAATTAATTAAATCTTACGGCTGTTGCAATTTTAGCAGTACTTTTAATATAAATAAATTTGATAATGGAGAAATGATTTTCAGACGTGGTGTAACAATTTTTAACGGTTTAGAGTCACCACTCGAGTAGAAAGGGTTAACCCCTTGCACTACGATGCCTTTCACGCTGCGTTAATTAACCTTTATTCATACTGAATATTTTTTCCTAATAGGATTTTAACAATTTTCGTTTTTTCTATCGATTTTATTTACTTTCCTTTATAAATGTTAATAGCAGGAGAATTTATTTTTATTTCGATGTAAAAGAAATTGATAATTTATTAACTCAGTCTATTTTCCATGGGATCTTAGTCACGAATTTGACTCGTTGTTATAGCCCAAGGGGTTAACGAGCGAAAACCATGTCAATTAATGTAAACCAATACGAATGATTTGTCGGACATGTTATTGCAGGATTATTAATGTCTACGTTCAATATTGTTCCAATTAGTATCGATATCTCTAAACATTATACATCTACGCGGTTCTCATGGCGTTATTGATAGGTTAGAAAATATGGTAACATTATAGCGATTGTTTAGCTCGAAACTAGGAATATCGTGATTCGTGGTTATGTCCATTATGTTTAGAATCTATTTTGTTAGTTGAGGTATACGGTGAACGAAATATGATAATATGACGAGCGATGCATGTCGAGGATATTCGTAAAGCGAAAGTTAGGTTATGTCAAAGAAATTTAAATTGTTTACCGCATGGCTGACATACAATAACACAATAATTACTAACCTCTGCTGTTGCAACATCACAAAATTAATATTCAATAATATCAACAATGATAAAAATGATCAAACACCGATATATTCATAACTTTATCTCGACTTCGCCGTCGAAATAAAATACCAATGTAATCACAATTATCCAACGACATCCTCTGCGGACCAAAAAACCAACTGCCATATACACACAACACCGGTCGCGAAAGGTCAAATCATCAATTCGCGTTCCATCGACGCGCGGCAAACAACGCGCCGCCACGACGACTCGCTCGGATCCCCCCCTTAGACTCGGTCGCGCGCAGGTTTGCTCGAATTACGACAGACCGTTGTTTAGACGGAATCCGTCCGGGGGGCCTAACACAATTTCCGCCGCGAAACAAAAAAAGGAAAAGGACAAAAAAATAGAACAGCGTTCAGAGAAACAGAAAGCGTGGCAGCGGAAACAATGGAATCGCGAACGAAGTCGGGAGGGGGTAGGGTAGCAAACATCAAGATCAAACAGAGCGGAAGAGAATGGGAGGAACCGAGTGGAGGGGCTAGGTCGGTGGGAAAAGGTGAAAACAGAAAGACAACGAAATCCACGGAAATACTGAAAACGCGGATGGCAGCGGAACGGAATAAAAGAAACGGCGGAGGAGGATGAGGCGATGTAGGATGAGGCGACGGAGGATGAGCCAACGGAGGGTGAGAAAGGCGACGACGGAGAGGACGAGGAGGAGGGCGAGGTGTGCAAAGAATAAAAATCCAAAGAAACGGGGAAAGACGAACAATGTGTAGGAGGGTTGGCGACAAGGTGATATGAAAGAAAAACGAGGGGAAAGGGTTGCCGGGCCGGCGTTAGGGGGTGAAAGGAAGACAGAGACATGTTCCAACGATTCTCGGCGCTTGACACTTTCGGCCGCGCCGTTGAAAGAGCTAGTTCGTAGAGGTGGCGAGAAGGCAGAGCGCACCGGCGAAGCTTCGCCGATGGCAACGCGGCGAGAAATTACGTTTCCGCAGCTGGCACCGCAGACATTCCTCCGAGTCGTTTTCCCCTCGTCCTCGTCTTTTGCCGGGTGTGCTCGAGCGCGCGCGCTCGGCGGCCACAGGAATCCGGCGGCCCGAACGCCTGTAGCGTTTCTGTCCCCATTTACGAAACCTTTCGCCTCGCATTCTCGATTCCCGCCGACGCTCTGCGGTGCCTATTCCGCGCGCGGACGTCGCCACCGACGCGCCGGCCAAGATTCTAGGGGATTTGTTTTCGCATTCCTTCATTGGTCGCCGAACGATCATAGCTCCCCCCATGGAAAGTCGACAGATTTATGGTCGATCGAAGATCACTGACTCGTATACTGATTTTTTATGGATTATACTGATTTTCAGGGTGGTCGCCTTATTTTCGGCACACGTGAGTATATTTTTTTTTAAGTTCGTTTCAAGTAGAGAATTCGATGTTATTACTGATTTTTTTTAATGCTATTTATAGTATTAAAGATCGTCTGAATGTCATGATACTAAGTATAGGTGAATTATACTGTATTAATGAAAGAGTGAAGTTTACGAAAGGTTGGGGCCTCCCAAACGAAAAAGTTACCTTACAATAATAAATAAATTAATAATAAAATACCACCAATAAGTTTTCATACAAAATTTAATATAGAACTCAACTACCTAAAGCAAAGAATAGAAAAAGAAATTATTTGCGAGGTTATTAAAGAAAAACTAATCTCGACATAACCTAAAATCTCCCACTCCGTACTCGAAGGGTTAACTCTTTCACAGAACTAACTTTCACATCGAAGCGAACGTGCGCGATCTTCGCGACGGTAGTATGACACGAGGTCTGCCTCGTAATTGGTGTCGTTTATTGACCGAACGCTAGACCGCCAGCTATGTAACTCGTTTATTTATCGAATCCCTGGCTCGCCAATCGACGACAGTGCAAAACGGCCGGCCAGGACGTAATTGTTGTTTATTCGCATGGGGCCCCGGGACTCTTTTTTTCCGCGGCCGAAATGAAAACGCCCCCGCCGCGTGTTTGTTTTCCATTATGAGGAATTCATTTTTATGCGCGCGAGTGTCCCGCCACGGGCCGCGCTATTTTGTCGATCCCCAATCAATGGCCGCAGCGCCGGTATGTTACCGCGCGGAAATCGAGCGTGGCGGAAGAGTCATTTCGATCGCGCGTTTTAATTATTTCACTAATTCGTAACACTCGTTTTCCAGGAAAACGATGGGTTTGATAGTGTAGAGCGACGAAATCGATAACAATAGCATTTCGAATAGGACGACCTGTTCCGTGGATGAACGCAGAAACTGTGGGTTCAAGTGATCGTTCGGAAATTGTTATTTAATGTTCTGAATGATGTTATCGCGAGCGAATTGTTTTATTGTTAGTCGATTTCATCAGAACGATTTGCGTTAAAAGGGGTTTCCGTCGAATTTTGCCGAACCCAATTTTCATGGGAATGTTTAACGGAGTGGAGGGGGGGTTGGTGGAAGGAGGGGCGTTCGTCGTCCCGAGGGTCCGAGGTATGCAAAGCACCTCGAAGAATTTCGGCGGGATGACTCGTGGAAATGTCAGGTCATCGTAAAGAAAAGCCCCCCCGTCTTATAGAGCGCAAGCCATAAAGTGGACGAAGAATCCGCGACTTTGCCGTTTGACCCGAATAACATGCATGCTCCAACTGTCTCTTTTCCGTTTTGCGAAGTATGGTTCTTGTTACGAGCCGAGAGGAAGAGAGAGAGAGAGAGAGAGAGCTACGGCAGTCGTGCGTGACCGAGGACTGCCTCTGTTTTATGGGGTTTGCTCGTCGTGAACTTGTTGATGCCTCTTTCATTACTGTCTTCCCACTGGACGAGGAAAATAGTGAACTTGAAAATCACGAGCGGAATTTCTATGGGGTCTGGTTTGTCACTTGATTATTATTTTTGGAAGGGACTGTATAAATGGTAGTTGTCAAGGGCTGTTTGGGGACAGTTGAGGCGACGAGAGTGATACTTAGTTTTTAGTAAATTTTGCAGTTAATTTGCAGTAATTTTTCAGTTATTTTTCAGTGATTTTCCAATTACTTTTCAGTAATTTTTCAATAATTTTTCATTTAATTTGCAGTAATTTTTCAGTTATATTTGAGTGAATTTTGAGTTACTTTTCCGTAATTTTTACAGAATAACATCCATACTTAATAATTTACTTAATAATTTACCTAATAATTTACTAGTAATTTACTTAATAATTTACTTACTAATTTCCATCGCGAGTCGTACTCGCTAAAGGGTTAATCTCGTGCGTCCGAACGACACTTCGGCGTTTTAATTCTCAGCAAAAACAGAGCGAAAATATTCGATGACGCATCCGAAGGTGTTGCGCATCGAGGAATCGTAACACCGTTGTAAATAAAATGGATATTCGTGATCCACGTCCCGCGTAGCATTGATGTATTTCACGCTTACGGAAGCTGCACCCGGATTGATCGATACACATCGGGCCGCGGCGCTGGCAATGCCCTCGCAGCGCGAGAAAACGGATGTATCGGTGTGTCAGTGGGAACACGATTAATCAGCGCGACTACGAGCCGTTTTCATCCGGGGCGGCAGGGGGGAGGGAGGGGAGGAGGGAGAAATATATCTGCGCGCGTTTCTTAGAAAAATTACAACTGTAAATCGTCGTATTTCATCGTTCCGGCTCTGCGATATTAATATCGCCGATGTAATTACAGAGAAACGGGGTTTTTGCTTCGTCGAAGCACCGATGCTCGAACGCGTGTCGAATATGTACAGGGTGTTCCAAATTTTAACGTCCAAACTTTGTCAAACTTTATCGGTGTATTATTTAGTACAAAGTAAGAAAAAAATATTATGTAAACGTAGGTCAGATAGAGTAATTATATATTGTTAAGAAGTTTATTGTTCATCAATAATTTAAATGAACAATAAACTTCTTAACAAGGCTTTATATGACCAATGTTTCCATAACATTTTTTTCTTATTTTGAGCCATAGAATACACTGACAAAGTTTGAACCGAAGTTTGAACATTAAAATTTGGGACACCCTGTATATACACCTGGATGGGAATAGAAGAAGCAAAACACAGACCGATAATGAAAATCAATTGTAGATTCCTAGTATCGGATTCTGAAAAATAGAGTTTTTTATCAGTGGTTCCACGTGTATTTTCTCTATCGAAAGGGGAACCCGGCGTGTCCCGGTTTCTCGTTACGAAGCTCGCGAGATCGATCATTGATATTTCTTTGCGAGGAGAGAAATATTACTTTTGAATATTTTCGATTTTCGATGCGTCGCTTTCGAGATGGAAATATGGTACCGCGAAACGGAGTAATATGTATTATAGACGAACGCAATAATGTTCTATTACATTGATCGACTGAAATTAACGAAAAGAAGTGTTTTATAGTATGATTGATTAATTAATCGTCGAGAGAGAGAGAGAGAGAGAGAGGAGGGGGATTTTCTATATTTTTAATTGTTTGTATATGATGAAAATGTTGAATGATTTCGAGGCAATTTTCAGTATGCATATAAATGACTGAGTAACATAACCACACTTTATCTAAACCAAGAGAGCACTGATAAGAGAAAAACCACAAACAATATTTGCTAATACCGTTTTAAATTCTAAAATATAAAATTAATTTTCTATTATAAATTTATTCTCTTCGTACCCCATCGCCCACTTTTACACAGCGTATACATACATATACTATACATATACATATATACTCTCGTCGGCGCGAAAGGGTTAACTGTCAATAGCGTAGCACCGTCTCAGGTACGAGACGGTCGGCGGATATCGTCGCCGCCACCCCGAGAAAAACGAATCAGGCCTCCGCGAGCTGCGCGAATTAATCAATGCTCTCGGGCTGGTAAAGCGCGCGCGGTTCCCGCCTGGGGCCACTTTATTCCTCTCACCTCGGAAAAATTGCGACCGCCACAATTTGTCTCTGGGCACTCCCGTCTGCCCCGCTTGTAAATTGCAACGAGATATTTCTTGGTGGGAACGACCGGGAAAGAGAGGGGGGAGGGAGAGGAGGAGGAGGAGGAGGTGGGCCTCCGGATGAATTTGTCTCGGCGCGCGTCGCGTCGGAATGCTTATCCGTTCGCGGCGCGGCGCGGCGCACGTGACCGATGGCGGATACACGGTGGGTCGCGCGCGTTGTCCCGGTGATTATAGCGACTCAGAAATCGAATCGGCGACCGCGTCCGTCCAGCTGTAACCGTGGCTTTAATTAAGTTTTAATGCGGCAGTGATCCCCGCGACCGTGTTTCCGCGGGCACGATCCCACGGATTCACGGTTGCGCGCGGCTAATTTTCCCGTGTGCTACGCGGCGGCCACCCTCTCGCCCCCCACCCCGTGTCCTCTCTGTAAACAATGCGGTCGTCGATCGATGTACTCTACGGCCGGTCGGTCACTTTTCAATTGTTTCGTCCGATCTGTTTCGCGTTGGCTGCTAATATACAGTCGGTCCCATAAGCAGTCGTAACCGAATTTTTTATTAGAGAAATCTGTTGAAATCGATGGATGAAAATTTTGAGATATAAGCGTAACTTTAACTTAACTTAACTTAACTTTATTTAACTTAACTTAACTTAACTTAACTCAACTTAACTTAACTTTATTTAACTTAACTCAACTTAACTTAATTTTATTTAACTTAACTTTATTTAACTTAACTTAACTTTATTTAACTTAACTTAACTTTGTTTAACTTAACTTAACTTTATTTAACTTAACTTAGATAGAACGACGAACACGACTAGATTTTATGTTAATTATTATCGTATTTCAAATCCGAGAAAAGTGCCACTTCCTCTAAACTATATATAAATGATTGTCGAATAAACTATATACAAATAATAAACGAAAACCCGTCGAAAGATGTGGGTCGCGGAATCATCCGACCCGGTTCCCATTTCCGATCCGGGAGAAAGTAAACCAGGAGCGTGGATCGACCGGCGCGGCGATGCAAATATTTTCCGCGTCGCCGGAGCCACCGAGGGAACAATCACGGCCCACTCGTTTTCGAGCCGTGGCACGAAACACACGCGACCGCATTATGCTCGGTAACTAGGCCCGTTACGAGCACTCCCGGAGGTTAAAGAGACAATCGAAGAGGCCCGGGGAAGCCGGAAGCTCGTTGGCTACGGGGGTTGGTTCCGTCGGGGTAGCTCCGTGGCAAAATATTTGAGCACACGCTATAAACGTTTACCGTGCGCGCGCGCCCCCCTCCCCGCCTCGTCGCTCTCCCCGTTCGAGCCCTCGTCTACGCAACGCGGTAAAACGGCGGAGCTCTCTCGCCGATAACACTCTTCTCCCTTTCAAACCGCCCTTTAATCTCCGGGACCTACCCGCGGCAAACTTAGCTACCAAGCCAGACGATTATTGTCATTAGTCGGCTTGTCGAATCACCGCTTCTCGAGCGCCCGCGCTCGCTCGCCCCCATTATTTGATCCCGTAACGAGGTAAGTGGAGTAATACGTGCGCGCTCGGTAAGACACCGCCGCCGCGCGACTGTTTCTATGGATTTTCTATGTGTGTCAGATAGGACGGCGTAGCCTCGATTCAACGCGTTCGTCGCCGCGTCACCCATATCTCGGTGACACTCATTTCTGACCAATTTTGAAAATTTATTTTTATTATTATTATTTTTTTATTATTATTATGTAGCGAAAGGGTTAAAGAAAATTATAGTCGCGCGAGTGAGTAATTATGCACGCGAAACTTGTACGAGTCTCTCGTATCAACGAAATTTATCGATATAATAAATCTATCGAATCGGGTGACGTAACGTAATACTCCGGCTACGGTGGACAACCATGAAGTAAATAATATTATAGATACGGTTCGCCACACCGTGACCGTGCTATCGATGGACCGTCGAGCGATCAACTTAGCGATATATCAAATAACCGTTGCATAATTACTATTGTAATACAATTTAGCACTGTAACATTGCAAATAAAACGCCGCAACGAACGACGCGTATCGCGAACGAAATGTTAAAAGCGTTAATCCAATATCGCGTTTCTCTGCAAGCCGCGTGCGTGTTAATATTATTATTAATTTTCTGGTAATTCTACCCCTTTGAAAAGTGTAACATATTGTGGAACATATTGTAACAATTTTGTGGAAAATTTGATTATTCGACGCATTCAGGACATGTCAACTATAATTAATACGACCGACTATTAATATATAATAGTATATAAATAATAATATATAAATTGGATAAAAAGCAACGAAAAACCGTTTGGTCATGGATTCTGCAAAAATAATAGAAGTTTGATCGAAACCAGACTGCGAGTCCCGGAGAAAGGGGTGCCGCCACTTCCGCGGTGTTTCATTTTTCAAAACTGGAGCTCCCGCACAATAGAAATTCTCTTGGACAATAGAAATTTTCCTCGGAGCATTTTTCTTGCGGACTGTCGCAGAGAATGGATCTGTGTCAAGTGTGCCACCGTGCAGATTCGTAAGAACAGCAATAAAACTGTGCTGCCACAAAATTATGATACGTTACCGTTCCTTGGAAATAATCTTGACATTATTGCTCCGCGCAATATTTAATTACTGTTAGAATTATATAAAATTGACAGAATTAATTATATAGAGAATGTATATAATGTTATAGCGAGACTTTTTCGCTGTAATAAAATCGATGGTAACTTTGTCGTTATTTAATAATAGTTATTTATATTAAATTATTATAATAATAGTTATTTATATTAAATTATTTAATAATAGTTATTTACATTAAATTATTTAATAATAGTTATTTATACTACATTATTTAGTAATAGTTATTTATACTACGTTATTATAACAGTTATTTATACTACATTGTTATAACAGTTATTTATATTCCATTATTATAATAGTCATTTTACGTCTCAACGCAATTTACAAATCCGCACGTGACATAAATATTATACAGTTAATTTAACGATGCTAAACGACTAGGTTCGTCGAAGGAAAAATACGTGTCGAACGATTACGTTTGCCATAAACGCGGTTTCCCCTGTAATTAAGATACCGTGTCGCAGAGCCGCGGAGGAAAAAATTTCAGCTCGTTCGAAATGGGAAGGGAGGCCGCGCGACCCCGGTTTACGGCTTCTAATGCGGGCCAGGGCGACGCACACGCGTGCAACGGACCTCGGCGGAACGAGTATTGCGACTCTTCTTGTAATCTCCGTCGGCGTGTCCGGGGCTGAATTTGCATCGCGAGACAATGGCCTGCCCCGCGTAGAAGTTCTCCCCAACCCTCGCCCTCCCCTCCCCTCGCCGTGTACTTTCCGTTTGCGTACACGTTAGCGCGGCTGAAAAAGTAGGCCGGACCTGGCAAAAATGAATGGTTCCTTTGTCATTTAAATGTAATCGCTTCCAGTTCCTCTCTCTCTCTCTCTCGTTCTCGCGCTCTCTCTCTCTCTGGACGCGACAGTGGCCAAAAGGAAATCGCGACCGCGCGCAAGGAATTCCTGCGAAATGAGGTGCAATTTTCCTCGCTAATGTCACGAAACCGTGGCTCGCAATTTTATTTTCTTCCAATTAAATGGCCATTGTCCTGTCTTACCGTATGTAGTCGTCCTTTAAATGCAAGACTTGGTCCTTCAGCGAGGTTATGTCAGCCAGGAGGAAGGGGTGTGAAACTGAAGGGTTTTTAACTATTTTTTAAGAATTTAATTTAGATTACTGTAATTGATTTGATTTCGGTGACAATTTTATCGTTTATAAATTGCTAAAATTATACTAAGAATGTACTAACAATATAGTAGGAATATACTAAAAATATACTAGAATATACTAATATACTAAGACAGTATTAACACTGCCGACAATCGACCACTAAAATACTCACACAGTTAAAACAATTTAATTAATTAAAGCGAAGACTAGAAAGTTAATATTTATCATAATATTTATCAAATTCAATTTGTTCGAATGTATTACAATAGAAATGAATTTTCAAGATTGGTCAAAAATTAGTGTCACCCATATTTTTTAACATTATTTTAACATATATAATATATAACATATCAAATATTAACTAGTTACAAATAACAAGCTTACACTAAATTAATAAAAAATTACGTGCTACCTGAATTTAAGAAAAGTTCACACCCCTCGCGAAACAAACGTTTCGCATAATTACTCTCGCAACAACATCTCCGAGTATCTCGGCCAATTTATATAATTCTTCACTTCCACGGATCCCCAAAGCCGCGCTCACCGACGCGCGAACCAACGAAATCTTGACCCATTACCCCGATCCCCCGCAAAACCAACTCCGCCGCGCTCGTTATCCCCGACCCATTCCCGGGGGTTTATCATTCCCCCGTTTATTCACCATTCGTTGTACGTTTCTGTTTGCTCGCGGCTACCATGGACGTTTCCGTAGCGAAAATGCCGCGGGATCGTATAAATCTCTTGGAAATTTCACCGGTCCGAGAAACGTCGGCCAGGGGACCGGCGCACGGTCAAAGATACGTCACGATTATCGTCTCCGTCGCGTTCCACCGTAGTTACTCCCACTCTACCCCCATTCCTTCCTCTCTCCCACCCTTCCTTCCTCCCTTCCTCTCGTCCCTCATCGACGTGTGTTCCACCGGCGAATTTACGTTCGCCCGAGGACCACGGGAAATTAAATGTCGATAGAGGGATGCCGATTTAGTTTGCGTACCTGCTGGTTCGCCGTACGGCAACCCCGCGCCCCCCTCCCCTTCCACCCTCCACCATATGGTCCGGTCGGCGGAGAGTGGATAGAACTAAAATTTCACCGTTTATTCGCGGGGCATCGAGAGAGAGAGAGAGAGAGAGAGAGAAAGAGAGAGAGAGAGAGAGAAAGAGAGAGAGAGAGAGAGAAAGAGAGAGAGAGCCTTGATTCGAAAAGTTTCGACGCGGGATTTCTCGATTACTCATCGGCCGAAGAAGCTTCTAACTGACGTGTCGGGCCGCCATACGTCAACGTCCAAATATTTTTCGCCCCGTCTAACGGACGAACTCGATCGCCTCCGGGATGGGGGGGGGATCCGCGCGCCGCGGAAATTATTAGAAAATCCGGGGTGTCGCTTTTACAGCGTTCCGCGCTCTGGATAAAACTCTTAATATTGTTAAGCAATTATGAAAAAAACAGTTAAATGCGTACAATTGTCCTTTCCTTCCTTCCTTACTCAGATTTTTAATTACATTAAATTGCATTTAAACGCAGCTTTCGAACAAAGAAAATCACACGAATTCAAAAGGGCGATGGCTCAGACGAATTTTAGGTTAAGTTCTCGTCGGGCTGTTCCCGCGCGACTCGGTTCAAATGAAAGCTGGCACTGTCCGCTTTAAGACAGGGTAGATTAGGTTGAAATTGTATAATAAGTCCGTTCGCGTCGACGACTGCGCGCGCGGTATACTATATTCTCTCGCGAGAAAACGGCGAACACAGACTTATTACACAACCTAATAGTTTCGCGGAATGGCGGAGATTAATTAAAATCCGGAGGGGGGTCGTTGTACAACGCCATCCGCTTCGCGTGGGATGGCACGCGAAACTTTTAGGTTAGGTCAAGTGGACGTTTCGACGAAAGACAAACATTTGTGAAAGTTATAAAATCGTATCTGGAGATTTGTACATTTTTTGGTAGTTATGATGTTTGCGCTGTTATAAATATTGGAAACGAAAGTATTAACTCTTTTCAGTCGAGACTATTTTAATTCCAAATTGAAGATATGAAAAATTAATCGAATTATTTTATATCTCTATTTGGCTAGCCTTAACCTAAACAGAAAGACGAGGCGGTGCGACCATAAGCGCGTTGCAACAAAATTTGATCAAAGTATTTTATACCACTAAAATATTTATACTATCAAAATATTGATCCCACTAAAATATTTATACTATCAAAATATTGATCCCACTAAAATATTTATACTATCAAAATATTTATCCTACTAAAATATTTATCCTACAAAACTTTAAACTAAACGAATTATTTCATGTCCCCATATAGCTAGCTTAAACCTAACTAAAAAGACAATCCAGTGCGACCAAACACGCGTCGCAACAAGTGCCATTAAACAATCAAGAACACCGTAATCGCCGATCCGTCGCACGATCTAAATCCCATAAAATCCGGCTCATAAAAGTAAACGTTTCGCGTCGCGCGTCCGGAACGCGTCGAAACTGGACGTTTAATTCGAAATCAAGAGACCGTGGTGCCGTATCGAGGAACAAAGTGGAACGCGTCGGGTATCCTCGGATGTTCGCCGGTGTCGTCCGAGGATTAACACGGGACAGAGACAGCCGGCTGCAACAGAATATCCTTGTTTCACGGGAATAAAAGCAACGAGAAACGATTTTCGATACTCTATTTACCTCTCGGAGATACTCGGGGCCGCACGCGACCCGTCGGAACGGGAGACGGGAGACGGTCGGCGGCACGCGGGGATGGCTCGTTTTCAAAGTGATTCGTTATCACGCGATTAGCACGAGCACGCGAGCTTAATTTAAGCTAAGCCGGCGGGGAAAAGTTCGTCCCGGCTAATGAAGACCGATCGCTCCCCCTCCCCACCCCTTAGAGAAACTGGGGCGTGAGCTTTTATCGTCCCCTCTAATTGGATTAGAGAAAATAATTCCCGCTTCCGTACCATTGCTCGCTGATAACGCGTCTCGCGGAAGCGTATGCTAATTTTTGCTAATGGACTCTCTCTCTCTCTCTCTCTCTCTCTCTCTCTCTCTCTCTCGCTCGCTCTCTCTCTCTCTCGCTCGCTCTCTCATCTCTCTCTCTCTCTTTCTCTCTCTGCTCGCGGCACCTTAAATCACCGGTTCTTTAATTCAGTATCCTCCAGTCGTCGTCGTCGTCTTTACGACCAATGGGAGTAACCCGTTCGGCGGAGTGGGGGATGGGGGAGTATACTCGTTTCGCGATAACAGCACGCGATTTTCTTACCGCGTCGGACAGCGCGCGCCCGCGCACGCAGCCGGATGATCGTCGTGTCGGTTTGTTGTCGGACACGAAAGTGAACGGTCTTCGAATGGATAGCTATTTGATAGGATAAGTAGATAGCGTCTGGTTTCAGCACGACAAGCTTATTAGAAACCAATAATTGGATTTCGTGTCCGCGGATCCGTTTCTCGCGTGTTTCCACGGGCACGTGGCGTGCTTTGTTTTTCCACGTGGATCATGTCATAGAAATAGACTGTATAATAGGCGGCATTGATTATATGTCATTTTTTCTTGCGAACGGTGCTTTAAATAAAAACTGTCTTTCTATTTTTTTTTTATTTATTTGTACGACCTTTTTGGTCAGAAGAATAGGTCATCGATTTTGGGTAATTGATTTTAGTAAAATTATTTTTCGTAAATCCAGGGTGAAAATTATTTAAGCCTTTATACGAATGCGTATTATTAATGAAAATAGTCATCATAAAGAATGTTTAAATTGCAACGGAACAATTGAAATAAAGAAGCACCGCCGCATGATGCACAATTTGAAAAACCTAGAAACAAATTATTATAACTTTTAAACTATTACAGATATTGCAATAAAATTTTTACTGAAAATAATCTAATCTATTTGCAAGCTATTATTGTTCGAAAATATTATTTAAACACCGTTCACCAAATTCTTCCAATGTATGAAAAGGTTCAAATTGTTTCTACTAATTTCTAAGTAATTTCTTTTCTGACTCTGTTTTAATCATTATTTTGCGGCTGAGTTGTAAAATATATTTTCCGATAATCGATTAGCAGGATTGTAATAAGAATAAATGGATGTTGGGAACAGTTTCCAGATGATCCATTTCTGGAGGGATAAGTAAAATGGATTCTATTCCTAGCCGTGTGGAAGTGGAGTAACGCATGTCATTGATCTGACAATAATAGATGAATAGAGCTCCAGCGGCTTGATCAATACTGCGAGCCCCGGTCCGTGATCATCCGTGATCGGTTTTTTTCAAAGAATTATTACTCGATATCGAATTATAACAATTATCGTTGGCGAATATTATTGAGAAAATTCGTAATGCAAAATTGTTAAAGATTTGACCGTATGAACAAATTTTAGATAGTATTCTAGGTAATAGCTATTTATTAGCCACCCTGTATATTTCTTTTGTATATGGCCATGTTAACGTTATTTTATTACAATCGACGATATATTAATTATAATTTTACTGGAAGCTGTGATTTTTAGGTCTGGTATTTTTGTTGAGGTTATGTGAATCGAGATAAAAGATGCTTTAGTGAAAACTACATATTTAGTACACTATACTTAATCAAGTATAGTACAATTATATGTATTTTAACTTTTGTATTTTATACTTATTATATATATTTTAAATTGTATTTGTATTACATGAAATAAAAAATTTATGTTTTCTAAGGACTTAACAATTTTGTATTTTTTACGAATGAATACATATTTAATGACTGCTATTATTCTATAGCTTTATATCTGCTATTATTCTACATCTATTTTATTAAAATTAAAAAGCTACTTTTTACCAATGTTATTCGAAATATTGAAAATGCAAATTTTCGCTTACGTCAAAATGACAACGTAACAAATCACTGTACAAAATATCTATATAAACTGTAAAATACTACAGAATATTCTCAGAGGAGTTCTATATATAACATAACCTCCACGAAAATGGAGGAAAGCGTCTTATGTAACATCCCTTGTTAGTCGAAGGAGCAGAATAGATCCAGCAATGATCGGAACAGAAGGTCTTCTCGCAATGTGTATCGCGCGCGAACGCTTCGGCACAATTTCGAAGTTGAGCCCTCGGTTTCATAACATTGGGTGGATCGGTTTTTGGGAAACTCTAACTCGGTCAGGACACGGGACAATATATACACACCGGTGTCCCTTCAGTGCTGTTGGGATTACACGACTCCTTAACTCGACATTACGATGCACAATACAGTGTTACAATACACCACCTGTGCCCCCCAAAACTTGACGAAATCAACCCGACTGTATCGCAACGTTTCTGAGCATATTTTATGCAGTATGACGCGTAATCCGATTAGATACGCCGATACGATCGTGTCGGACGAAAGAGGATTGTTTAAACTATTGTATTAGTTTTAACTTGGAAAGTTTTTGACATAGTATATTATTAAATTATAATTTAATTAAATTGGTATTATAGAAAGGATTATTTAAACTATTGTATTAGTTTAAACTTCGAAAGTCGACGCTAATTTTTTACATAATATTATATATAATTAAATAATAATTAAATTAAATTGGTATTATAATTAGACTGGCAATCTGTGAGCAAATTCTTAGGATGAAAATTGTCTTTATCAACTATAATTTATCACTATAATTAACAACTTATCACTATAAACGAACATATTTTACAAAAACCAAAAATTACATAAACATTACTTTGTAACATAACAGACCTTCTACTATAGTCTCGTATCCGTCATATTCCATCAGTTATACAGCCTAGTCCGATAACAAGCCCCTAAAAACTTCTCCTCACCATAAGAGTTTACACAAACTGTACCGTGTTCGAGGCTATACATTCGGGGCGTCGTAAAGGCGAATAAATTTCACGTCCATTCGTCGCGATAAATCAGCCCGAAAACGAGCATACAATCTCGGGCAGGTCTCGCGACAAAATAACGTACAACGGTCGTAGGAGGGACGGAACAGGGGCAGGGGACGAATATTACGGGGGACGGAAGGAAGGGTGGAAAAAGGTCGGCGCGCCGGTAGCACCGTATCCTTTTCAGCGGAACCGCCGCGTTTAACGCGACTATTTATTCTCTTGGCCGTCGACGAATTTCTCTGCCTTCGTTTTAAAAAAGCGAGCCGCGCTCGCACGGGGGGGGGGGGGGGGGAGAGAGGGGGGGGGGGTATTCGGGGCTGGAAATGCGAGAGGAAATTCCAGGCACGACCGGGCGAGCGTCGTCCCGCGGAAACGGGGTGGTGCGCGCGCCCCCGCTGCTGCCCACCCCCCCCACCGCTGCACGTAATTTCATGAAGTAGTTAGGTCTCGACGGTTCCGGGCTCTGTGTGTTTTCTCGGCGGCGATCGCCGCGACATGTTTTCTTTTTCGCTTCGAGGGGCCGTGGCGGTGTCCTTACGGCGGCCGATGAAACAGAACTGAAACAGAAGCGGGTGGGGGAGGGGGGCGCGCTACGGAAGTAAAACCAGTCTCGCGAGCCTCCCCCGAAAATGCAAATGCAATTTAGTTACGACAACGGCGCGCTCGGTTTTACAAGTTTTACCGGTCGGCGACAGCTCGACGGAAACCACCGACGGCCGATTTTCTACTGATTCCTCTACTTCTTCTTCTTTTGCAGGCCGGGCCAGGCCGCCGCCTCTGAATTAAGAGGACGGTCATCGGGGGAAGGGAGGGACTTTTGTTGAACCGCCGCCGCGGCGAAGAACAATGGAACCAGCGACGGCTCGTTTGTTCCTTGAATAAATGGTGAGTATTCGGTACTTCATTTTTCAACGCGATACGCGCGGATTGGTTGGAGAAGAGGGAGCATTGCTCGATGTTTTCATTTGATTTCGTGGGTCAGTCGGGGAATTATGTATAGGATGGTACACGCATTGTACTAGTTGCAGAATATGTATTTGGTGGCGCATTTGTTAATACTTGATGAGTATTAAATAATGTATAAATAATAGATACTATTTATAAGGTTACTTTGAAATATTATATATAAATATAGTATTCTATATTATATTTAGGTTAAATGTAGGATTCTATATTATATTTAGGTTAAATATAGAATTTTATATTTTTAAACAATTAAATAGATGCATAGGACATATTGAGTTACTATAATATAGTGCGTCAAGAATTTCTATCCTTACACTCTTCAAAAAACAAACATCGATCATTATACAAAAAGAAATACAAAAATCGCGTTCCTCGGATCGCGATTGTCAATTAGCATACTGAGCTCCCATTAATTGTCAGAATTCATAAGAAACTTCGCCCCGTTTATAGTACGCCGTCCGCCGTTTAGTATTTTCCACGGGCGCGAACGGGACTTCTGGAAAATTTATATCGCGAACTTTCACGAATCGACTGCTGAACAATGCAGACGCAATTAAATTGCGACACCCTGTATTGTTTACTGCCCCACCCCCTCCATCACCCCCCTCCACCCGGTAACGACTCGCTAAATGTTCAGACGCTTTTTATTGTTCCCGATAAAAACCCGCACCTACCGTCCCCGAGGAGCTCAAAGCTACGTTGGCACTTAATTTATAATAGTGCCATGAATTCTTACGATTTTCTCGATCCGCCGGTAAAACTCGTATCGCTGTCTTAAAAATTACGGAAACGCCCCGACGTTTATTGCTGTGAGCGCGTCGTAAACGTCACTCTATAAAAATTTTTCACGTTTATATTTAATTAAGTATCGGCAGCGAAGCAAGTAGGATGCTTCGGACAATGGAAAAATAAAATTTCAGAGATTCGGAGTGGTACCATGCGTTGTTGTATAATTATTTAATTTATATCGATTTTAAAAATTTAAAAAATTTTAAAAATATACAAAAGCTTAAGATGTTTTTTTGATAGAAAAAATTTTTTAGAAACTAGTATGTACGAGCCACCCTGTATATTTTTTATTCTCAGCATTGTTAACATTCTTTAGTTCATCGCAATTGACGATTTACTATAGTAAGATCAAATTCTTAATAACTCTGAAAGCTGTGGCTTTTAGGTTAGATATTATTTTTAAGGTTATGTGAACCAAGCTAAACGATGTCTTTGACAGCTGTGTTTTTAATATATCATTAATTAAATGAAATCTTAAGCTCGTTGCAAATAAATGGAAAATGATCTGCGGGGTTCACACGCACGGCTTATTCTTGACATAACCTCAACATTCATTCCAACATTCACACACAGATGTTGTAGCAACAATTCATCTTCTCTTAAAAGTTACAAATAACTTTAACAAAATTGTTATATTTTTTATATTTATATACAACCACGTACAAAATAAAATTACGAATCTAATTATTATCCAAATAATTATTATTATCCAAATCGATGCTAAAATTCAACCGTTCCGAATTGATTTTATTTTAACCGATTTATTCATAGAGAACTGATTATTGATTAACTCGTCGTTAATTTCGTCATCGGTTTCATCGTCGGTATGCATTGTCGAGCTAATAAGCTTCAAATTAGATTTTACACGATCGCGTTGCTCGATTCGAGTGCTGCGCGCAAAGAGGTCGCGCGATATTTTCATACAAATTTGCCCAATTTGATTTACGTTTAAAGAGGTCCCACAATATTTCCATAGAAATTCGCCCAATTCCAGTTACGGCGCAAAGGGGCGCTTCAAAATATTTTCATATAAATCTTCCTAATTTGAGTTGTACGCGTATAATTCCATATGCACGGAGCCGTGTTCGTTAAAATCTCCAACTAAAACGCGGCGCGCATTTTCATTCACGTTATTGTCCCGTAATGCACGATTCGCTGAATCGAAAATTTTGTGTTATATATTTAATAATACCGCACATTGCACACAACACGCAATAATACCGTCATCGATTTCTATGAAACCGATATATATTTTTTTAATTAACGATTTTTTAATCGACGAAAATTTCTTGTTTGCATATTACAGAAAATAATTCTTGGTCTTTTAACTCTGAATAAATTAAATTCGAATTTTTACCGAACAGAAATTATTTCAATAAAGAATTGATTTCAGTAAAAGTTATTTCATTTCAATTATTATTACGCTGGAATAATTGATTCTTGTTCTTTTAATTCTGAATAAATTAAATTCGAATTTTTACCGAACAGAAATTATTTCAATGAAGAATCGATTTGGATTGTAAAACATTAAATATCACTTAAAATATAGTTTGTATTAATCCAATTTTCTTTGGATTAAATATTGTATAAATTAAATTGGATTAAATTGGATTCAATTAAATTGGATTAAATATTGTAATATATTGTTAACATATGCACTGTTACGAAATAGTCATGATTATTGTTCAATTTTTCATTTTTTTAAGACGTTAAATTTAGCTAGTAATAAACGAAAGGTCAGCACTAAATTTATCAGAAATTATGTGATATCTCAATTTTTTAAGAAACAGATTTACGCTATTTTCATAATAAACGTTCAGTGTAGTCAAAACCAGAATGTCTAAATAAATTGACTGCGTAATATTCAACGTAATCGGATACCGCCGGCTGCAATGTTTGTTGCTAAATATCGTGCTCGGCTGCACACCGTAATCACCGGGCATTTGTTTATGTTTACTAATTCGTTAGCTAGACCATAGTTGCTTAATATCATTCTACCTTTCAAACAAAGCCGTCGCGCAAATCATAGCATTTCGGAGTTTTACATTTAAATACGTTTCTGCATTTCTGTCCATTAATTCGACGCGGAACAATTTTTATTAATTAACACGTTCCCTGTCACGTGGGCCATTGATGGTAAATTCTCGCACGTTTATTTAATACGCTAAAAATATAACTTACAATAAATTAGAACTGAAGAATTAATTTTCGACACAAAAATGGTTTGTAATAAATTCGCTTTATTGTTAGGTTATGTCAGGTATTATGTCAAGTAGTTATGTCATTATAATATTTATAACTATTGTTATAATATAATTTCATATTATAATATTTACAGCTATAATTATAATTATTGTAATTTTTATAATTACTATAATTATTATAATCATATATTTATTATTATGTTTTATTTATATTTTTACATTTATATTATTGATATTCAAAGAATTATTAAAACTGTAATTTTTGTATGGAATATCATCGAGCATAAAGGGTTAGTAATTACACGTGGTATCTCAAGTTTCAATAAAATATCAAATGGCCGTGATAAAGAGTCAAATAAGAACATCTCTGCGCTGCACGTGTTAAAAAGTGTTTTGCACTGAACGCGTTGGAAAAATATTTTCGCCGCATTCACGTAATTTCCTTCGCGTGTTTCGTCGCTGCAAAAGAAAAAAGACACGTTATTCTGTAAGCCGTTTGATTTGGGGATATTTAAAATTTCAAACAACTCTCGCACGAGCGAGAGAGAGAGAGAGAGAGAGAGAGATTCAAAATGGACGACGTCCCAAATGGACGTTCAAAGTCGTGCGAAATTTTCACGATGAATATTACTTTTATAAAAACGATCAAATTACTCTTTTGCTACGTAACGGATGAAGAAAAAGAGCGACTACACCATAACCTATTAAAACGCTGTACGTTAAAGCTTTTCCATTCGTTTCCCTTTGCAAAACTCGCGCGCAGCGTGGGACGTTAAAAATAAATAGAATATTCCGCTGTGGAAATTAGAAAATGTTTAACGTATGCTACGTTGCTTATTAATATGTGATTGTTGAATGTTAGTAAATATTATATTGACTCTAAAACTATGAACATTTAAAAATTGAATAGTGTAAATGTATTTATGGATTGGTTTTTATAAAATAATTTGTTGTTATCTAAATGGTATAATAGAACAAGGATGAATTATTGGGTTTATGCTATTTTTTTATATGAAATTAATGTCCTTTGCCTACAATACTTTTCTGTAAAATTTAACAATTTGATCATTTTCGTAAGCTTGACATAACCTCCATTTTTGCATTTAAGAGTGAGGTATTAAAAACCCCATTTATTTTCTCTGTTATTCATTAAAATTTCTATTTGGATAAAATGAAAGATATTTCTTCAGAATTTGAATACTAATTCTTTCGATACAATTAAAGCAAAAATTAAGATGCACAATAGCTTTGTTAAACATATATTTTTACGACTTTTTAATTTTTTCCTAATTTTTTTAAAGAAGACCATTCGATGGTTTATTGATTGTAAAATCTCCTTCGAAAAATATTTAACTTATTTCCAATCCTTATCAACCGATTAAAAATCCTAAAAAATACCCTAAACAATTTATTTATCAGCTTCCCTCCAAGTAGCCTAAGCCGGCGGAACGAAACGCAAAGTTTCGGCTTTCCGGCCCCCCGGCATTACGCAAACAGCTGTACCGCGGTCAAGAACAAACCAAAGGCTTAACCCTTTATGCAAAAAAGGGGAAACGGTGCCGCAATCGAGTCGCCTCAAAACTCCGGTATCCGATTCGTTCTGCAATTCAAAGGAGGTTTCACGGGAATCCTCTCGTGTATTCAGAAGAATTTGGTCGTGAGACAGCGACCGCGATGGCACGGGGGGAAGAGAGGGAAGAGGGAGGGAGAGGGTTAAAGTAGAAACCGTTCGCTCTATTTTTCATTCGGGACCCGCGAGTTGTCGGGTTCTGTCAAGGAGGCGAGGCCGCGTCTGCATTTTAAGCGTGGATTTCAATTACAACACGCCACCCGACCGCCCCGTGACATAATCTTGGTGGTCACGAATCCGGCGAAGAAGCGGCGTCGGCGAGCGGCGGCGGCCTCGATGCGCCCACCGAGAAAGGAAAAAAGCTCGCCCATCGCTTTACTGTCGTGCTCCCACGACGATTCCGCATCCTGAATACTTAAAAGGAGTCGCGAACCTCCTTTGAATTGTAAAGCGAACCAAAGCGATACTACCCGAACTGGTTTTCGTCTCCCTTTCCCCTTCCCCTTCCTCTCTATCCCGACGGGGGTGGTTTTCTTCTTTTCGGACCCGAGTGTCTTTCGTCCCTGGAACAAACCCCGGGCATGGATTTTAATGGCCCTTAAGGACGAGAACTCTGCTGACTACCTTTGAATCATCTTTTCCACCGCGGAGCCAAAGAATATTTCCGCGCTATGCCAATCGCGATTCTACGAAACAAATGCGGAGAGATACTTTATTTTTGTTTTATTTGCACTCTGGTTCGGTGGAATTGAGCGAAGCACGAGGTATATGTAGAATGATGTCTCATGGTTGTTCTGTACAGTGATTTTAAATTTAATGTTTGTATAGTGATTTAATACCTTTTTTTTCAATTGTTAAGTGTAAGACGGTGTGATAAGAGACGAGATGTTTTTTGAAAATTGCCAAAAATTGATATGCAAATTGCAATATATTTGAGTGAATTTTAACTTGTCATTTTTATGGGATTTTGCATTGTCATTCGTATTTTAAGAAAATGTGCGACGAGAGGAGACGAAATATTATATGAAAATTGTCAAAAATAAATACGTAGATTGCGATATATTTGAGTAAATTCAAACTTGCAATTTTTATGGGGTTTTGCATTGTTATTCGTATTCTAAAACAATGTGATAAAAGACGAGATATTATATGAAAATTGTCAAAAATTGCTACGTAAATTCCGAAATATTTTGCTGGATTTAAACTTGTAATTTTTATGGTGTTTTGTATTGTCATTCGTGTTTTAAGACAAGATATATAAAAATTGTCAAAAATTGCTACGTAAATTCCGAAATATTTGACTGGATTTAAACTTGCAATTTTTATGGGGTGTCACTCGTGTTCATAGCTCGGTACGTTTAGTATTATACTGGCGCTGTGTTTAGTCAAGAGATTACCTGAATTAACTGTAACTCCACCTGTGGATTGGATTCCGCGTTCTCTGAAATGGATATGCTTCAAGTTTGCACTGCAGTGTACATTTGTACTACGTTAATAGAAAATTTGAAAAATCTCCACCATTCTCAACAGAGTACAAAGTGACCATAATTGTTGTAATCAATGTGATTAAGTATACCTATTAATACTGTCAGGTATAATAAAGCATTTCTTGTGGCAAATAATCACGAAGCGCTATTTAACTTTTTCGGTCTCAAAGAATGATATATTGTTCTTGGTTAGCCTTGATAAAATATTTCTTAATATTTTTATTAAATAACAATACCATTTCTCCTACCTTTTTGAATTTTTTAATTATCAGATTTTGCAAAATTCTTGAGATTTATTTCTGAAACATTATGAAACTATACCAAACGATTTTTATACATTTTTCTCGAGTACACGCGACTCTTCTAGTCGACACTAAAAGGGTTAATATAAATATCGTATAAATAATACAAATAACTATCCCCCTACACAATTAGAAAAACAAATAAATGATCAAGGCGAAAAAATAATAGCAATAAACGATAAATAATACACGCGATGTTCCGTCTTTTTCTTTTTACACCGACGTTCGATATTTTAACAAATATTTTCCACAGCACCTGCTACGATACATTTTACATTTTCGAGTCTCTTCTTTCTCGGCGCGCGATAAATAATACCGCGACGTCTATGTTACTTCGAAAAGCTTGCTCGGTCAATAATAATACGTCATTTAACCGGAGTTGGTAGCCGCGGCAGAGACGCGTGGTTGAAACGCGCCGGGTGAAAATTCGCGAAGTTAGTTTACAAGCGGGACAGTTTTCTTCGGCCCCGCTCGGCGACACCGAGGATTCATGAAACCGAGCGGCATTAACGGAAACTCCAATTTAATACGTAGGGCCCAAGCTGCTGGAAGAACGGGAATAATTTCAATTTAACTTTTTAATTGTAAGGCGACACGGGAGGATAGGTCGTCGTCCGGCGCGGCTTATACATTTTGTTGCCCCCCGGGCAAATCCGAGAGAGACAGAGAGAGAGAGAGACACAGAGAGAGAGAGAGAAGAGAAGAGGGAGACCCGAGGAGCCGCCGCAGCGTCCTTGTAATTTACCGCGAACCAAATTTAATACTGGAAAGCCATCTGTTCGTGATTTCAGTGGCAGTCGCGCTCCCAAGGAGAGCTACTTCGCCGTCATTATTTCCCACGGAATACCGGAGTGCCGCGCGGAAATTTGAAAAATTTTAATCTTCCACGGGGTCGGGGAGGGGGGTGGGGCGGAGTGGGGGAGCGGAGTGGCTGTTTGGTTTCTTTTGGTTACAACGGTCGAGCAAAGGCGAATCTCTTAAGGGAAGAAACGTGTAATTTCGTTTGAACGTTGTCGTCGTCAACTTCCGGCTTTCTTACGTCGACTCATCTTTCGTGGAAGGCAAGAATATTTTGTGGCGAGCAGTTATCTGGGCGCGAGATGAGAGTCTTAAACATTACTTCGACGATATAGTCGCGTCGAATGTGTAAAAATAATAATGACAATTTTGGGAGAATGAGGTTATTTAAATTAGAGAACTATAGATTATGGAGTGTACTTTGTTTTGTTGTTACGGTTAAGCTTGGTTGCAAATTCTATTTTTCTATTTGGACGCTTTGAGGCTGAGAGCCGATATCTTTGACACTAGGTAGCTCTTGGAAGAGCCAAGAAGGATTTATGACATATTCTAGGTAACTGTCTGTATACCAAAAATGCAGAAATAATAATGACAATGTTAGAATAATAAGTTTATTTAAATTAGAAAATTATAGACTATGGAATGTACTTTGTTTTGTTGTTACGATCAAGCTTGGTTGCAAATACTGCTTCTCTACTTGGAGGCTTTGAAGCTGAGAACTAAACACCTTTGGACTAGGGTAGCTCTGGGAAGAGCCAAAAAGCGTTTAGGGTATATTCTAGGTAATTGTCTCCATACCAAGAATGCAAGAATTAGGCTACTAATTGGGTATACTAAAACTGGGTATTAACAATTACTTCTTGGTTCACCTAATATCAATATCCTTACATAACCATAACAATTATTTTCTGGTTTATTTTTGGTTTCAATAACGTAAATATCCTGACATAACCTTAACAATTACCTTTTGGTTTACCTAATATAGATATCCTGACATAACCTTAACAATTACCTTTTGGTTTACCTACCATAAATATCCTGACATAACCTTCACAATTACTTATTGCTTTACCTAATATAAATATCTTTATAACCTGACATAACCTTAACAATTACTACTTCATTCATCTAATACAAATATCCTCAGTCCACTTAAAAAACGCGCGATTTGCAAGATGAATTTCGAAAATCATTCTACTACACTCAAACATCATTCCAATTAGTATTCTCTCCAGATCAGCTTGAAAATCGCCTCCGATTTCACCCCTTTCGAGTTTCCACGATCCCGACCCCGTTCATTAACCTGTTCCGCGCGGAACAACACCGTCCCGCGGGACGGTCCCCCGTTCCCAAAACTCTCCCCCCGTCCACAGGGCTTCCTCCGTTCCAAACGGAACACGCCAAAGAAGTTCGCGGTAACCCCTGGCGCGGGATACACGGCAGAGTTCATAACTCTTATCCGGAGGAGCGTCATAATACTTCCAACTGTTTAAGAATCCCTCTCGCGGCGGCGCGTAGAAAAGGATTCCGGGGAAACTTCGAGACAAGATTTCAGTTCGTGGAAGTCAATTACATTGGGGGGTGGGAGGGAGGAGGAGGAGGAGGAGGAGGCGCGACTAAAAACCTGGAAGACATCTTCTCCCAAGGACTGCCGGCCGAGAGTTAAGCAACTCTTTTCCGGAGACGACCGACCCCCCCTCTCCCCCCGCACGGCTCCCTTTGGTCCACGAACTTGCCCCCCTCAACCCCTTCGACACCTGGAGCAGCGTCCTACAAGCGGCACGCATCGCTGGCTCTGCGCCTTCTTCGCGGATCTCTTGGGTTACCTGGTCGCAATGTTAGCACCCTTCCTCGACCCTTTTAGGTACCATTTTTCCGCCACAGTCGCCGCGATTAGGGATTTTTTCAATTGGCACAATTTCTCTTCATTATACCGTGCCTGAATTTACTTGAATGTTTAAATATTAATAACAAAGGGTTAGAATTTTATGGACTCTTTTTTAGGCACAGTTAAGACGTTAATTGTAATAGTGAGTTACAAATAAGGCACTTGTTACGCTAACAAGAGTTATATTAATGCGCAGAGTGATCTATCTGAGAGGTTAGGTCGTTCACTTCTCGTAAAATTTATGCATTTGAAATTGCGTCTTGCGACCCGTAAAACTGTTACGCTTTTAACAAAAGGGTCTTTAACAATGTCGACAATATTTTGTTAATTATATAACAATTTTCATTGGCGCTTCAGAGGCGTCACTCGAGTGCAAAGGGTTAATATCGATCTTAATTTCGAACTAGAACAGCGTCGTCTAATATTCCATTTTAAACGTCGCATTTTGCTATAACAATTAACACTAGATCTACGGAGTATTAAAAGCAGATTATTCTGATATTATTATTAACGATTTATTCTGATTTTGAACGAGCGTTGTTTTAATATTTGCCAGAAGTAATATATATAAGTTGAATAAATTGTATCTTTAAAATTTGAATAATAGTACATTAACAACACGTTCAGTATCTTGACATAACCTCAATAAATCATTAATATAATCGTAACTCGTCATTTTGACGGATTCCGTAAATCTAGCGTTAAAAACACGAAAGTACTAATCAAAATCGCATGCACGAATTTCGACCGTCTCGTTGGTTATATAGTAATCGTTTGGCGGTCCACAGACAGACAGACGGTCCGTAAAAGTCGTCCGTTCGCCGGAAAATGGACGCGGCGATCGTTCTTACGGCGGGACGCGTCAGACGATCGGGGGTCGTTTATTAGCCCGGTGAAACATCGTCGACTGGCTTGTTTACCCTGATTTGAATACCGAGCGAAACTTTTGCTGCCCCTCCGCCCCCTCTCCCGTTTTTTTTTTGCGCGCGCCCGTTGAATCGGAACCGCCGACGACGACGAGATTTTCGCGGTAATAAATCGAAGGAGGAAAGTTGCGGAAATGGGGCGACGACGACTGTTTTCGATTGAGGTAATGTACGACGCTCTTTTTCCGTTGCGGTTAACAGGACCACGCCGCCGGTAGACAAAGGGGTGCGGGAACCGGGTTATAAAGGGATCGATAATGGCCGACGGGGATTTTTAAGGCAGAAGAGAATTTAATCAAGGGGGGGGGGGGAAGCGACGACCTCTGCGCTGCTACGACGAAGGACGATCCTTGTATTCTATGCGACCACCTTGCGAGAATATTGTGTCGCGACGATTGTGTCCGTCGTGCGTGCAATTTTGTCACGATATTTAACCCTTTGCACTCGGAGCCATTTTAACTGTAAATCTGAAATAATTTTTCTGGTTGGCGGTATTTCCACTCTGTTTAACAAAATAAATTTGTATGCATGCAAAAAGTTCAAAAATAGCCTAATAAAATTTTACATTATAATATTTATAAGTACTATTATAATTATTGTAATTTTCATAATTACTATAATTATTATAATTATATATTTATTATTACGTTTCATTTATATTGAAAGAGTTATTAAAATATTATAATATATTATATAAAATATTATAATATATTATATAAAATATTATAATATATTATTGTAATTTTTGTATAGAATATCATCGAGCATAAAGGGTTAGTAATTACACATTATATCTCGAGTTTCAATAAAATATCAAATGGCCGTCGTAAAGAGTCAAATAAGAACATCTCTGCGCTGCGCGTGTTAAAAATAGATGGGTTAAGCTCAAAAATAGATGGATAGGCCGGTCCGTGTTATGAAGAATATTAGCGCTGGGCACTAACACCCTCGAAGAACCTTCGCTGTCGCTTGTCCGGCCAAGGACCGCCGGCTCGAACTACTTGTCCCAGGCCGAACGAAAGCCCTTGTCCTCTCTCTCTCCTGGGTCTGACAAACGGGAAGCCCGTACTACTACTCTACTCGAGGCCCTTATATTCTACCGGGGCCGATCAAGCACAATCCTGTACTACTTGCCTGGATAAGTGGTTCTTGTTATACGTGTCTCGGCAAACGGGAATCCATACCCACTTCGATGACGAGAACCAGTTCTTAGGCATGTCCGTTTATACGGCTTGAGCAGGGTCTCTCCTCTCTCTCTCTCTCTCTTCTTCTTCTAGTGACGCATTAATCTCTCGCGTTTGTCTCTGAACGAAACGAATCCTCGAAACCGAGTGCTTTTGTTCTATTATTGGTTGTTAAGTTACTCCTTTCGCGAACTATTGAGTTGGTAATTGAGCGATTGTTCGCTTTTATTATTTAATTAATAATTGAGGTTACAATAATTAAGGTTATTCAATGAGACAGATCAATTTAGACATTGACTTTCTTTCGGCGCTTTATGGACATAAAGGCACGTAACTTTTTGTGTTTTTGCGATGCGTTTTTGATTTTTTGGAAATAATAGAAAAAAATATATGTCTGAAATCTATGCTTTGTTCTTTCATTTTTAAACTGCGATATAAAACTAAATTAACTAACTAATCGATGCAATGTTTTTACTAAATTAAAGGTCGAAGTCGAAACAATTTTAGGTTAGGTACTTTGGTCTTCTTTTTTCGGAAATAATGCAATAAAATATGCCTGAAATATGCCACTGCGAATATACTTTATAATACGAATAATTTCCATAAAGTTTTATAATTACACAATAAATTTTTATTTCTATACGATTTTATACATTTTCCAATGGAAGGAATTTTCATTTCTCACAGAGGTCGCCAATCGACACATAACCTCACCCGGTAAACCGGATAGCATAATTCATTCGAAAGGCGATTGAAGTCCCGGACGTTTTTTGCAAATCGCATAATGACACGAGAGTCGGCCGTCCGCGGCTAATCGGCGCGAACGTTATAAAGGTACAATAGTCAAACGAAAGTCTGCAAAACCAGATTACGTTTCTTTTCACGGAATTCAGCGAATCTCTCACGGCGTCCGGCTAATTTATGAGGGGGAGAGAGGGGGGGGAGTGGGGGCGAGGGTTTCCGGATCGCGAGTAGTTAAGATGACGGTGGACAAAGAACCGAGACAGGGCCTAGGCCAGATTAGAGAAGCGGAAATGACGAATTTAGCCCGAGAGATCAACTTTGGGGCTTATTGGGAATTAAGCCGCTTAACGCGTCCGCTCCGAAGGCTTGCACCGCCCCGAACCGTCCGAGGCATAACGACGCGGAAATTTCGTTCTCTTCCGACGACGGACTGCCGCCGTCGAATGGCGGACATTATTCACACGGTCATCGTCGCGACGACGATGCCTAATCGGCTTTCGTCTTTGTCGCGTTTCTTACGGGTTAGCGCGGTAGCTATGATATTTTTTTCTATAGTCGACCGTGTTATTTTCTATATTTTCCATATATTTTATCTACTATTAGATCTCGGTAAAAAAAATTTAAAATTATTACCGAAACAAAAAATTACTGGAACAGTTAATAAATTATTCTTATTTCTATGAAATGAAATAGCTTTTTACATTATTAATTGAAACAATATCTTTCAAAAATATGCCGAGAATAATTATTTAAAATGGCACTACTTTTCACTAATTATCTCGAACCTTATCTCTAATTTGCATCACATAAATAACATTATTAAATTGTAATAAACAACATTGGATGTGGTCGAAAGTGATTAATAATTCCCCCACTCCCCCCCTCCCCCGGTAACGGAATGGAAACTCATATTACGAAGGAAGAAGATATTTGCCGAAGCATAATTATTGTTAATTTGAACATCACGTTTTGAGATGATTTTATTAATAAATATTCCGCATGCAAATTTATAATGCGCGTCCCGTTTGTATTTTCGAAGGATAAACGCAACGTGTAATATATTTAAAGATACGAAAGGAGCTTTACGGAGAAATATTTTTACATAAATTTACAGATTGTAATTACCGATGGCGGGTATAAATTAAAAAACGGCGCGCATTTCCCATGAATTAATTCTATACGGTGAAAGATGAATTATGAAAAAAAAATCCTTCCAAATGTTTTTCAACGCCATTGAGATGTTTTATGCGTTAGCTGATTCGTATTTTTCCAAATTTTTTTAAATATTTCGTGTTATTTCAATATTTCATATTATTTTGATATTTATAATGTAATATTTATAATCGTCGAAAGTTAGTAAATTATTGTTTATTTACTATATAGCTATATTCGCTTTACTATATTCGCTTCTCGACCATCAAAATCCTTAACTTCGCGCTCAAATATTATTTCTACCTCACTATAGCAAACAAAATTTCGAGTTGCTCCTAAAGAGACTGAACTTCCAATTTGCCATTGACGTAGCATCATAAGGTACCGGTGCAGGCACTTTCAGCTGACAGACGGTTCCTATAAGGGTTTTTATAAGTACTTAACTATAGCAAATAAAATTTCGAGTTGCTCCTAAAGAGACTCAACTTCCAATTTGCCATTGACGTAGCATCATAAGGTACCGGTGCAGGCACTTTCAGGTGACAGACGGTTCCCTTCGCTTACCTTTCCCGCCTAATGAAATTCAGTGGCGCCGGTATATATATACATACAGCAATCACGGCCGACTGATTTTAAGAGTCCGGTGCCTCGCTGCGAATCTACATATTCCATTTTAATGGCACTCTTGAGGGCTCGACAGCTGCTCCGGCCGCCATGCATGCATCCGGGGGGCCGCCGCCGCCACCCCCCTCCCCCCACGAAATTTAATTCCGGCTCGATCTCGAGAACAGCTTCCACGCCGTGGCCTCCCGGGAGAATCGACCTGCTCCGCGCCGGGCGAAATGGCCCAGGACCGGTTTCCCTAGTATTCTTAAAAATGATTGGACGACGCGAGACTGCTCCGTCGGCCATACGCGAGTCGATTGAAATGGGTTTCGTCGCGTGTCACACGGTCGCCGTATACAATCACGTGATCCGCCGATCGAGTGGCAACTCTGTTGTGTTGCGCTGAAGTTTCTTTTACATTAACTTTTTAATATTTGTTTAAAGATATGGAAATTGTTGGAGCGAATAATTATGTATGCGGTGAGTATTTTTATGATGTGGGTTATATATGTGTGAGCGAAGATACGAAGAGACAAGATGATATAGTGAACTATATTTATATGGGAGTGAAGAAACAAGAAGACAAAATAATACAGCGAACTATATTTATTTGGGAGCGAAGAAATAAAAAGACAAAATAATACGGTGACAATATTTCGTCGAATAAATATAATATACAGGGGTTAATATACGATAATAATATACAAAAATATTATTTTTATATTAAATTAAATATTTATATTAAAAATTTATTTTAAATATAATTTAAGTATATTATTTTCGTATATCATAAAATATACGAATCCTGTATATTAATTTAAAATTATTAAATTTTAATAATTCTCTTTTAATTTCTAGATATATTATATAAAACAAAGATAAGATTCAATTCTCAGTAAAAATAAAAAAGCTAAATAAATAGCTTCTGTGAGAATTGCAAGCAGTCGTACGACAGCAAAGGGTTACTATTCATCCCTAGGTTCAATTTCAGTGGAGTAACGAGAGTTTCTATGGAGACCGTAAATTCTATGGAAACGTCGAACAACCGAATGCCGGAAAGACAGTATCTTCATTAATTTGAAGCCGTGCAAGAGAATATACGTGAGGCCGGGCGGCAATAAAATCGCACGTAGGCGAAATTTGCCGGGGGGGAGGTTAGGGTAATCGATATCAGAAATCAACCTATTAGCTCCCCCGCGGAATGGATAAAGTTTCAAGTGCTATCCGAAAGGCACGGTAATTGCACCGGGCGAAACTTTCCGGGTATATGATCTAATTTCGGTCCCTGTTACCTTACGGACATTAGCACGTGACTAAGAAATAACGAGGCTATTAAGACGGGGGGAAGGGGGCGGGGGGAGCGAGGGTGGATTCGAGTAATCCTAGAAACACTTTCGCAAATTTTCAAATACGCTCCTTCTCTTCCTCTTCGTCTCTCTCTCTCTCTCTCTCTCTCCCCCTCTTTCTCTCTCTCTTTCTATGTTCATTTTTCAAGTGCGAACGGGTTCTGCAATCGGGATTTTATTAACGATAAAAGCGCAACAACGCGCGCATAATATTGAATGTTCGAGTTTCCGAGCCACGTGCCACCGTGCTTCTATGGTTCCCCGAATAAGGAGTTTAACGTGAAACGATGAGAGAAGTTTCGCTGGTTTTATTTTAAGCGCTGCGCGTAGAGAGTGAGAGCTTTGTTTCGTGGAGCACTTAATTTTAGTTTTACTTTATTTATGAGCGACGGAGTTTTGTTATTAATCATATATTAGAATTATTTAGGTATTTAGTTGTTAATAGTTTATTGGGATTATTGAATTATTAATCATTTATTAGGATTATTTAGTTATTGATCATTTATTAGGATTATTTAGTTATTTATCGTATATTAGAATTATTTAGTTATTGATTATTTATTAGCATTATTTAGTTATTTACCGTATATTAGAGTTATTTAGTTATTAATGACTTATTAGCATTATTTAGTTAGTAATGATTTATTAGCATTATTTAGTTAATAATCATTTATTAGAATTATTTACTTATTAATCATTTAATTAGCGAAATCAAAACTGCAAGGTAAAATTCAAGATAAAAGTATTTATTACTACTAGAATTTAATAATTTAGTTAATGAAAGAGCTAAAATAAATATAGTAAGTATGGTAGATATTTTTTTTAAATATATCATTTCTCTTAAATTGCAAAACCAGTAATTTTGTCTAATCTAGTAAATCTAGAGCTAATCAGAAGTTTAAAGGTGAATTTGTAGCAGATCTAACAAGAAGCGCGCCACCTTCACCCGATTTAGAGAGAGATAAACAGATAGAGAGAGATAGAGAGGGAGAGAGTAGGTGCGCAATAAATCAGACCTCCAACCATACATGATCGATAAATCACCGCGCTCGATCTCTGGCCCGCGCGCTATCAGACGAATCAGCAATGCAGAACAGCACGGCGGGGCTCTAGTTAGCCCGGCTAAGGATCAACGGGGAGGCCGGGGCCGCCTCCTTCCAATGACAAGAGGTTGGCTATCTCTCTGGAAGATAAGCCGGACCTCCGCCGCTCCCGTGGACCGATGCAACTCTCTGCACCTGGACCTCCGGGCGCCTACGATCCTCGGTATACTTTGACCCTCGTTATACGCATTAAGGGAGCACGTAGCGCGGAGTTTGGTTTGCGGGGGCACGTTCATATGCGGCTCACGTGCCCGGATAGATTTTACATGTTTGACCTACGGTTATGCCGGCGGACCGGCCAGGTGTGTGTCCTTTGCGACGGTGCCGCCCCCCCTCCCTCCCTCCCTCCTTTGCGAAGCGGTGCAAGCTGTCCGAACGGGGTTAACCGGGGTATCTTCGACGAGTTTGACTTCTGCGTTCCGCGCGCGCGGGGGAATTTGCATCGCCGTGGGAGGAACGGAAACGGACTTGATATTAACTGATGCCTCGGTCATTTTCCACGACGCGAACATCGTCTACGGGTCGCGGTTCGCTGAATACAAATTTTCGTGGCTTCGCTCCTTCGCGTATCGATCTGTCATTTAAATCGACCAATTTCGGGATTACGCTTTGTTTCGTCGATCATTCGGAATTTGAAGACAGAATTAACGTAATCCATTTTATTCATATTTAGGTACTATATTGTTTTTTATATAGGTACTATATTGTTTTTTATAGAGGTACTATATTGTTTATATATTGGTACTATAATGTTTACATTTAGGTACTATATTGTTTATATATAGGTACTATATTGTTTATCATCGTACACCATTTAATATGACGTAATATTTTTTCCAGAATCGAAAATGAGAAGAATAATTTCAGCGCAAATTGGATTTTCAAGCGTCAAAGAATTATTTTTTATTCCTTTTGTTTTAACTACGGCGCACCAAATTAAAAATCTGGACAAAAGTTCTCGAGTCTCTCTAACTCTCTTTTTTGATAACACGTTATTACAGTGGAACCTCCGGTATCCGAAATAACAGAGGAAAATTTGTCGGAGGAAAGAAATTAAATATTTTAACTGAAAAAGACCTTCATTTCCTTGGAAAGAATATGCGTGTAAAAACGCAATTGCGTGTCGAAACAACTCGCACATACTTACGCAATCACGAACGTGCTTTGACATAAAGAGAATTTAATACTATACGAATATTATTTATCTTGTTTTTACAATTATTGTATTTATTATATTTATTGGAATTATAGTATCGTATTATATTTATCATAGTTATAATATTGTATTATTATATTCATTATAATTATAATATGGTATTATATTTATTATAATTATAGTATGGTATTATATTTATTATAATTATAGTATTATCGTATTATATTTACTATAATTATAATATCGTCATTTACTATTGTTATATTATTATACCGCTCTCGCCTAATTGTGTACAGTTTCTACGAACATCCTAAAGTCACCGAGCGCAATGGCAACTGCAACTATCGGGAAAGTTATCGTATTATTATTGCGAGAGTGCGCGAGCATCTCAATATGTGATTAGCCCACTTGGTATTTCAAGTGGGCCGAGGATCACTGTGTGCTAAATTGGATGGATGACCGCTCCTAATATATATATATATATATAGCCTCAAAGTGGGCAGCGAATTGTTGAGTCTCTGAAGGGCTTAAGGGTCACTCTCCACTTCCGCGGTTCTTTGGGGATCGTATGCGAAGGTTTCCGGGTTGCACAAAAAGCAGACCTCCCGGAAGTTCTACGATCGCAGGAACGACTGGGAATTCTTAAAGTTCTTAGAAACACGGATGGCCAGCTTCCTAAGCGTCTTATCAATGCGCAAAGGCGCATTCTTTAATGCACTTTGAAATGCTAACGGCCACAATGCTATAGGGCGTGCCAGCGACCAGCATTAATATATAATACTATTATAATATATATATTTTCACTCGGAGCTATTTTAAGCCTAAATCCAAAATCGCTATTTTAACCAGCTATATTCCCATTTTATACAATTTGCTACAATTTATGCATATGAGATTAAAATAGTCTTTTAATAGTTTTTTAAATAGTCTTTAATAATGACCAAATTCTTTCGAAAACGATATAAAAATTTTTATTGACGTTCTAGAGACACAACTCGAGTGCAAAGGGTTAAAATTTACTTTGAGGTTAGATAATCGTTAGAATTTTTTATATTTATTATACGCTTACATCTACTGGAATGTTCAAATATTGTTAAACCCGATCATTAAATATTGAACATTACATATATCATTTGATATATTTTTAAAGTACGGTAAGGGGTTAAACGCCAAGTGCAACGTTCCGCCAACATTCTAACATTTGATATATTTTGTGCCGATGGCGAGCAGAGTGCGCGTAAATGAAATCAGATCGACCTAACACGATCACCGGCAGCACGTCAAAGCAGAACGGGCAGACACGATCTAGTCGAAAGTGGGATTATTTTTCAAAGAGCAATGATCGGCGTTCGGACCTTTCCGGCATGTTTTCGAACGGGCCGCGCGCGCATACAGAGACTGTGAAGTATGCTCGCGCGCTGCTCGCCGCCATTCACGCTCTGTCCCCCGAAAAACGGCGGCGCACACGTTTGTGCCGGGGGGGAAACGTACGAATACAAGCACAGCAATTAACTTTGTCAACAATGCCGCGCTACTCATAGCCTCTGCGTGTACCAAAGTCTGTTTTGATTACGCACGAGGGCGACATAGACGAGAGAGAGAGAGAGAGAGAGAGAGAGAGAGAGAGAGAGAGAATAACATAGGCGACAGAGAGAGAGAGAATAACATAGGCGCGAGAGAGAGAGAGAGAATAACATAGGCGAGAGAGAGAGAATAACATAGGCGAGAGAGAGAGAGAGAGAGAGAGAGAGAATAACATAGGCGAGAGAGAGAGAGAGAGAGAGAGAGAGAGAGGGTAACATAGGCGAGAGAGAACGTCGGCCAAAAGTATCTGCCGCGCGCTGTGTAACCCCGTTGTTCTTCTATTTCGCTACCGTTTGCCAACTGTTTAATCCAATTCAGCTCGGAGATCTAGATAAAGCACGAAGAGGCTTAGACATACTACCGAACTGTTGTTTAGCCAGCAACCGTGTGAACACGGTCTTCGTTGTAAAGGGGTTGCGAGGATGAGCGACGAGCGTCGCGTGCTTTCACTTTCGAGACATTTTTGCGTGTAGACTTTACGGATAATTTTTGCGTATTATTAAGACGGTTTAGATATTGTTGATGGATTATTATTGAAAGATAAATTAAATTATTATTATTGAAAGATAGAAATAAGTGAATAATGGAATAGACATAAATATATTGAATAAAAATAAATATATTGAACAAACATAAGCATATTGAGCAAACTTAAATATATTACACAAACATGAATATATTGAACAAACATAAATAATGTTAAAATAATTCTACCTTAACCTGTATTACGTACTCTATGCAGAAATCGTCTCGCAGAAGGTTCTAAAGTAAATAGGTTTCTTAAGCACCGGCTTGTTGTGCAGGTTTTATGAAACAGCCTGTACCCACAGTTAATATAGCAACGTCGATGACGGTCTAATGCCGAACAGGCGACACATTGTTAAGTCAGCGACTTACTTAAGCCTTGATCGCTGAGACAATGGGCCAGCTCCATTGTGCTGTTTCTTGCACAGCGATCTGCTTTCATCGTCGATGATTATGTATAGGCTATCTCCTAGAGCTGGTGACAAAATTGAAACCGGGATGAATTTAATAAATATTGTTGTTTTTAATGGATACAGTTTTTACATTATAAACTTGTAAAAAGTGAAAAAATGGGAGATTTATATTACACTTTTTTGAGGTTAGCAATAGCAAAATGTTGAAAGGTAGTATTTTAATCATTATTTGTTGGATTACATTTAATAGTGATATATTAGGTTATGTTTAAAATATACAATACAATATTAAATTTTAAGATATTTAATTATACATATATTAAGATTGAAGATATTTAATGAGATATTAAAATTGAAGATATTCAATTATATGTTAAAATTGAAAATATTCAATTGTATATTAAAATTGAAAATATTAAGCTATGTATTAAAATTGAAAATATGCAATTCTATCGAGCCTTCAATTACGTCAATCTTTAAAAATTTCACCATCTCCCCCAGCCCGAGCGGCAATTTCCCGGGACAGCGGCGCCTAGGAACGTTGACGTCCGTCCGTGTTTGTGAACCCGATTGATCATTTGAATCTCCATCTATATGTTTCAAACGTCCCGTATATATCCGTGCCGTGTTATATCGTTATTTACACCGGCAATAAACGACGTACGGCTCTTTTGAATTTTCATCGATCCGCTCAACGAACGCGAAAACACTAGATGATCGCGGCCTGTTATAATCGAGCTCTCTCTCTCTCTCTCTCTCTCTCTCTCTCTCTCTCTCGAGCGCGCGCTCAACGCTCCAGGGTCAAATCCGTTATCCGTGACAAACGTTTTCAATTTTCAATTCGCGCCGCGAACGGAGAGAAAGGGATGATCGCGCGGTCGGTATCGGCCTGTATAAATCTTGGTCGGCGAGCGCGATCAACGGATTTACACGTCTAACGCCGCGATTAGACGAATAAATTGAAGAGAGGCCGCCCGCGATGACGACGCGGACGACCGCCGCTGATAATTCGCCCGCTGTCGAACGATGGCTATCCGTGTGTGTCCGACCATCGCGTAGTTTATAAAACAGCGTTCCCGGCAATTTTCAGTTACGATCGCGAACGGTATTTTCGGCTGTATCGGCGCTATTACGGGCGCGCTCGTTCGTTTTTTCAACTTCGCCGCGGACAATTGACCGTGCCCTAACCGGGGCCCTGCGTGCACGCCGCGTAGGTTATTGTCTACTGATCGTTACAGCATGTTGTATTTCAGCGAATTTTTGCGCGAACAACCGGCCGACTTTCCCGTGTTTACGCTGTTCGCTCCTCGTTCGATTAAACTGCGATTTTATTACATCATTGAATTTATAAATATTAGGTTGGGGAGAAGGAAATCTGTTATTTTGAACATCAAGACTATTTAACATGTTTCCGATTGTCCGATTTAGTGATTAGTAGAATATAATCATTTATTGTAATTGACTAAGATCTAAAATATTTTATTTTAAACTTTGAAGGTTTATGGTTTAATTAACTTAAAATCGTAATTAAATTTAAATATTATGCCTGAGAAAAAGGAATAAATTGCAAATTTATTAAATGAAATAATTAATTTCTAATATTATTTATATAGTTTAAATAAAATATTGAATTGCAAATTCAATGATGATATATATATATATATATATATATATATATTTATAAAATTAAATAAATGTAATATAAAGGTGTTACCTGTTAGGTATTTTAGGTTAGGTACGTGGTGTTTTGCTTTATTCGTCCCGGGCCGACGCGACGAATAGGAGACCGGCGTTATGGGGAAAAATGTTCCCGGCGCAAAGAGCTTACAAATTTCATAATTGCGACGCTTTCGCGCTTGCCGGACCAGTACACGCGTGAAACAATGCTCCCGGGGTAATGTTACACGGCAACGCTCGTGTTGCTTATTCCGCGGGAAAATATTGCTTCTCGCGACTGTGTCGGACCACCGGGAAGGGAGGGGGGAGGGCACCTCTCACCAAAGTGTACTTTCGGGGTGGCGCGTTACGCGCTCGAGCACGCGGGGGACGGCGCGTTAACACGTTCGTCGCCCACGCCGCGAATCGCACGACGTTTCTTACTCGATGCCCAAAATTCGGTAGTCGGAACGCATACTACAACATTATATTTTATACATTAAATAGAAATCAAGGTGTAACAAATATAACAATGTATAAATTTTTAGTATTTTTTGTATATTATACATTGTCATGTTTTGGAATTATTTTTATTGTTAAATTGATTCACTTTTAAGAACTGTTGTATGGATTCAATTTCGTATGCGTAAGTCGCAGCAATTAGTTATAGAAAATGCAGATACTGTAGATCATTCCAAATAAGTTTGGACGTGGAGTTAAAATGGCGTCGTGTGCAAATCGTTGAGGTTATGTCAGTATTAATACGGAATCTCGTAAGTACGGAGTGATGGGCGAGAGAATGAGATGTATTTCGTAATTGTGTATATTTTAGTATGTTCACTTTGTACTCTGTATACTTCGCATTCCATACTAATCGAAGAGGTTATACAGAATCTTAAGCTGTCAAGCTCCACCGCGAGAACAATTGAGATGGGAACGTATTTTCAATTAATTATTTTCTATATCGAATCCGAGCGTAAGTGGTTAACATTATTTGATAATTATAATGATAATATACAATAGCATACAATAGTAATATATAAGAATATATAATATATATGATCATATAATAACATAATATAATATATTATATTATATCCTGTATATATATTCTTAAGCGAGCATTTAATTTCTTAAGAAGAACGGCAAGGCTTGAAAATCAGTTAAAAACTGAACGAAAAGAGGCTGACGGCGCTACAGAGCAGAAACAGATGAAAAACACAAGGTGGCAGCAATTTAAAGAGTTCGGGCGCGGCGGAGCTTGTCGGCCGTTGATGGATCAGATAAGCCGAACGGCTCGAGATTTATTTGCCGCGCGCCGCGGAAAGAACGTTATAATTAAGTAGTTGAAGTAGAGTAGCTCTCCGGGACCCCGCAGCCGCGGCGGCGCGACACATTCTTCCCCCCACTCCCGCCGCATCGACGTCACCGCAGCGCGCAAGATTTATCGCATAAGAAAAGTTCCGTCGTCGGGCCGCGGGTTTTGTTTCGTTGTTTCTCGGCGACGCGGGGATCGATCTAAAGCGCTCCGCGATCGCGGCGCGCCGGGAAAAAAACACCTTCACCGCGAGCTCTGATTTTCCCCGTCGCCGGTAATGAATGAGACGAGGAGGTCCCGGTTGAAAAAAAAAAGGAGCATTCATATTAATCGAGGGAGGGTGGCAGAATGTTGAAGGCGGCGGGCGAAAGAACGGTTCGTTATTGATCAACGCGGGGTAGTCGGTGTACGTGCCACCATGACGTATGGTGTCGGCTGTTTCTCACTGTTAACCCCTTTACCGTACTCTTCGACGAGTCTGGCACGCGACGAAAATTTCTAGCAATAATTTATTTACCGTGAATGCCGTTACGTTGTTTTCACAATGAAAAAAATTCTAATTTCTTGCCACCAGTCTATAAACATTCAGGTAGACGGTAGTGAATAACTATATTTAAGCATGATTGTAACCGTGAAATAACTTTTATATTGTTGAAGAATATATTTTATAGAGTACATAAAGAATAACTTAACAGGTTATCAAATTTGTATATGGTTGTCAATATACACGTGCTATGAGCTATATTTGTTTATACCGCATGAATTCTGTTAGCTTTCATGGGAAAACGTGCAATCATTTTTTTCGAGATATTCCCATCGCGCTGTTGAGGTATTAAAACGAAATTGGGGTTTGGCGGGAATAAATATTTATTGTCGAAATGGAAACAAACAGGAAATCGAAATTCAAAATGTATTCGCTCATGTATTCATGCGTTTCTTATGCATTCGTGATTGCGGAATAAATCTCGCGGTACCTTGAAATGTGGTTATTATTATATTTATAGTAATATTTCATTTGTAAAATATGCTTGGTACTGTATTGTAGAAATTCAGTTATTATAATGTTATAGAAGTATAGCTATTATTATATTATAGAAATATAGTTTTATATTATATTATAGAATTATATTTATATAATATATTATAGAAATATAGTTTTATATTATATTATAGAATTATATTTATATATTATATTATAGAATTATATTTATATATTATATTATAGAATTATATTTATATAATATATTATAGAAATAATACTTACATATTAGAAAGGATACTATAACCTATAACATTACTATAACACATATATCCTTCTTTATTCTTCCAAAATAACTCGTGTTAATCAACGCCGCACGACACCATCGCCATTTCATTTATCGTAGACAACGTCGTTCCAACGTTCCTTTCAGTGCATTTCTAAATGTATTTAGCCCGTAAAATTTTGATTAGATTGACGTCCCGGCTCCGGGGGTGGAGTGTTTGATGCGCGCAGGAATGTTATACAACAGAGCCACTGTTTTACGACTCTCGAGCTGTATAGTTTGGGATCATTGTCCGCGCCGGAAGTGGAGATCCAGAAATCCCGGTTTACGGGCGGCGTGGCACTGGTGCCCGTGTCTGGAGTTCATTCTTCGGGACGTTTAAATATTTATATTTCTAGAGTACACCCGTTGATGAACACTAAATTTTTCCGTATTATTCGCCGACGCGTTACGACAGCGATCGCCGTTCGTGATTCTCCTCGCCTTTATTTCGTCTCTCGAATTTCTCCACTCGCTTGCCTCCGCAACACACACACACGATTTTTACTCCAGATTTATCTGAAAACGTAACTCTCTCGCGGGAACCGTAATGCTTGCTTCTATATGGTACTTTCTGAAATGTAATATTCCGGGTTATGCCAAAATGTGAGTCGAAAGAGTTTCAGGAGTCCGCCATTGTGTTTTGCCGTTGCACGGGGTAAACATTGCTACCGAAATTTCTCCTTCGAAAAGCGTAGTAATAACGAAGCATTTATTTCGCTGGATTTTTAACCTATGAACTGTAATGTACAATTTTTATTTATATATAGTGTGGTGGATACAATTTACACCTTGTAGCGTGTGCTAACACGGAGTGGTTCTACACCTTCTGTCAAATTTATTATTATACAACACGCTTTTACAGAATCGCTACAGTTTGCAAGCCATTTTAAGCTTAGATCCAGAATTGCTATTTTGACCAGCTGTGGTACAGTACTTAGTATAATTTAGTAAAACTAAGTAAAACTGTTACGCTTTTAAGAGAATGGTCTTTAACAATATCAAAATTATTTTATTAATTATATAACATAATTCAATTCAACATTTCTAATATATAAAACACGCTATTCCATTTAAGAAAAGAAACTTAACCTCCAAATCTTTAAAACAGTGCCACCAACGACACAAAGGCGCTACGTATTCCTTCAAACCGCGCAACTTTCGTGTTAAAAAAATTTGTAAACCAACGCATATTTTGAAAATTGCAGTCCGTGCAACGCCCTATGCGCGTACCTATGTACATCAAAGAGATACGGTAACGGTGGCCGGAATAATTTGAAAAATAAAATATAAAAACAACTGGAAAGCTACTCGAGTATATAGAATACCGGTGGTACATTATATACGTGCGAGATGTAATTTAATCGAATACCTCGGTTATCGCGAAAGTGTATCACCGTCGCGGGTGCCGCCAGCGGTCGTGATAAATTTGGATTTTCTTGCCGAGTAATCGTGCCGCGCCTGCATATTCACGCGAGATTACGTATGCATCCTTCGGCCGCGTATGCATATCCGGAGACATGCATAACAAGCGCGTGTATCTACATCGTGCTTACGTTTGTGCACGGAAATCTCCGGAGATTACACTACGGTCGGTTATGTCTACATCAGCGATTTTCAGCCGGACACTAAAAGCCATTTCTAATGTTCCACGGGGCCTTCTTCTGCCTTGGCTACGAATCGCTCTAAACTCGCGTAGCCGCGTCACTATTTCGAACTAATTTAGTTTCGGATTATCCATGCTAGCTGTTGCGTTGCTGCGATAGTACTGCAGAGGGGGCGCGAGAGGGCGCGCCTCAATTATTTTAGTCATGACTACCGTCTAGGTTAATACCTTACCGCCATGGCAAGGGAGTGCGAGCGAAGAGAACAAAAGAACTCGTCGAATAGAAGTTAATCGGTTGCGTACGAGTAGAGAAGTCGTTATAACCTTTTGTTATTCTTTCCGAATTATATTAGAGTTTTTGATTAAAGCTTTTTGGTTATCATAAAGAGTAAGGTGTTCGAATACATTTTACGTACGGACAGATAAATAAATATAACAAAAATTATTTTAAAGCTTGACATAATCATTTTTAATGGCGCCTTAGAGTCGCCACTCGACCGCAAAGTATTAAGGACAAATAAGTACGAATCGCGAAAGAAATCGTCGTTTAAAGGGTTAATGTTCCACGGAAAACATTGAAACAGAACGCCTGTACACTGTGTCCTGTTATCGGTTGCTGAACGACAAACAGTTCGCCGCAAAGTTCGCCCACTCGCCGGCGTGAATCGAAATATTTCGCTCGTGATGCGCGATGCGCGCCGTCGTTACCTGTTTATACAAGACACCTGTTCATACAGTTCCGTGTCCGAATAAATACGGACCGCTCCGCTTGACGGTACAGAGCATGCCCGATTCGATTCTATCCTAAGGAATACACCGAACCCCACTTGTCTGAACATCTCGAATCTGATTCCGTTTGCTATTCCGCTAAGGTTCTCGTTCACCCAATCCGATCGCACTTCATCCTAATCTACTTAGTTCTAGAGCGGTCTAGAGATCTAATGTCGCTGGGCCGAGAGCGAATTGCAATCACTTTTCATTAGACGTAATGTGTGTTCGCTAGCTGTTCTGTTTAAACAATTCGGTGAGATCTAAGATACAATGTAGAAAGTATTAGGTTGGGGAGAAAGAAATCCATTATTTTTTTACGTGAACTTCGAGACTTTATTTAACATATTTCCGATTGTCCGATTTAGGTGAAATATGCACCGTTTTGTTTGTCTAATTTGTTGCCATTTTAAAGGTACCTTCGTAATGATTCTAAAACTAAATTATACCATAAAATAATGACGGTAAATATATTTTATCGCTACTTTTAACAACGTTCCAAGGAAAAGGAGAAAATATTGGTTTCAAGCGTAAATAAATTAATTAACAGCCATAATTATATATTAACTGGTGATAATTTTTAATATCGAGTGACTATAATGTGATCATGAAACGAGTGACGAGCAACGTAATTACAAAACAAGTATAATTTTAGTACAACAAGATTCGAAATTTCTCAGATAATGTTAACTCTTATCATCTGTCAGATAATCGGGCTTAATTTACAATGCCGCGTGGGACATGACACACGCCCGATAAGGGTTAATATCCCATTGAATACCGCGCCCTATTCACGATAGTCCGCCCCTATTTCTGAAATCGCGCGAACAGATTTTCGTATTATATTATTAATATTTCGAATAATTTTCGCTACGATTATCCCCGTTTTAATTCTTCGATTTTCCATTCGAAACACGCGAAATTGTTTCCCCGAACAGTATTTTATTTATCGGTGATTCGAAATGACGCTCGCGTTGCGAAAATTTCTCGACGGAACGTAATAAGTTAATGAAATAAAAGCGCGATAAGCCGCGTTTTCAATTAACCCGCCGAAAAAAAAGAAATTCGCGGAAAATGAGTTCCGTTCGATTTTCGACGAAACTAAATTTTGTGAAGATCGAAATTCGCGAAAGACTTTTCAAGTGTGTTTTATAATGATTTTTCGAAAATTTAAAAACAACAGAAAATGTCGAGAAAATAACGATTATAATTTTGAAAAATTCATAATGCAATCGGCGACGCGTCTTGCTTGACAATTTGACGGCCGTTGTCAGGGAAAAACCAAAATCCATTCATCACAGTTTTTTAAAAGAAATATTCTAATTATGTTATTAACAAAGCTTGTGCTTCCAATGTTATTAAATATAATAATTGCGCTGTTAAAAATAACAAAGAAATACAATTTCGGAATTTTTCTTTTCTCAGCGAATTGCAATCGTTGGAAACAATATAGCAGCCAATATTATTTAACAAACAAATTTCCTAATATTTTTAAACAATTTATACCGTTCCATATTGATTGTACAAGTGCTATTCAATGATCCTATTCGAACCAAACAGCTCGCGCAATTTTTTTACTTTTAAATCGGATATTTCGAGTATTTGTACAGTCTCGACAAGAACTTTCATCAGCGAATTTATCGAACGCCGGATGCCTTTGTTAATTAATGACAATGTCATGGGAGGAACTTTAGCGGAACACAGAGAGAAAGAGAGAGGCAACTTAGCGCCGGCAGGGAATTTTCCGGAATTTACGTCGATCTTTTACGACGCCATTCTTGCGCAGCACCGACATCCATCGCAGCTGCACGTTTACGGTGAAACCTGCGCCCTTAAAGTCCGTCAAAGGTTCTGGTCTCGGCTGCGTCGACCTTTCCCCTGCTTTCTACGTCGATTCGCGATTTAATTTCGACCAGCGAGTACTCGCCGGATTTTCCGAAACGCTCCTCCTTTTGGTTGTATCGTCATCCGAATCCCGCCATGACTTTCATTGCAGTTTTATCACGTGATCGTTATTTAAGGTTAATTATAAAAGGCTGCTTTACTCGAGACGAAATGAAAAATTAATTCTATGGGACTTTAATTTAATTATCGATTATTTTCCGAATTAATTCCTTTTTTTTATTTTTTAAATAAAATTATATTTATTAATACTGACATTCTCATTGTTCACTGAATAAAATTCCTCGCAACTTTGATTCTGTTTTCGCATCGAAATCGACTCGAATATCCACTAAAGCAACCGATAACATTATCACCGCCTCCAATAAACGCTTAACAACGCCGTAGCGCAAAAAACCATCGAAAACGTTCATCCTCGAAAGCGACGAAACCTCGTAGAAGTTATCGCGGCCTTCGTACATCTGAATATTTTTATCGCGCGCGCTGTTTCGAAGCCGCGCGCTTGCGTCCATTTACAGATTAAAACAGGTAGAGTGGATCCCGGCGAAATTTATGTTCTGTTTATTTAATTTTCTGCCGTACGGTGTGCGCGCGCGCGCGACCCGATGGCACGGCTTTTTCGAACGCCGTGTCCCCCGGTACAAACTCTTTCAGCCCTTTTAGCGCGGAAACGACGCGAGGAGAGCGCGGCGGGGCCAGCGCGAAGCGTATGATTTTTTCCTTTTTTTTCTTTTTTTATTCCGACCGGAAGTGTTTTTGTTGGAACGTTATACAACAGAATGCTGCAACGCATACACGGTATCGGATTAATGTGTTTGGGTGGCGAATCGGTCTTTGCGTTGCGTTCCCTATTGTTTCCGGTTTGCGAAGCTCGGCCGCGATCCCGCGATCGCGTCAATGGTGAATTACTTTCATCGTAACTGGATTATACAGTCAGCCCCAGAAGTTCTCGAAACCTCGTTGCTTATAAGAGAAATTATTCGCAGTAAGATTTATTGAATCGACCACGAAATATTCGTCGAGGCTGATTAGTTATTACAGTGTAAGGTTATGTTATCATTATTTACAAAATGGCGGCACTTTTTGGCGCCATCTGTAGAAATGATACAATCTATATAGAAACAATTATGTCAGGTTATGTTTTCAGCGATGGCTATAATTATACCTTCTTTGGTTAAAATTCTCCCTGTTCGCCAAAAATGAAAATTAAATTTATTTAGAATTAAAAGAAGAAAAATCAATTATTTTTCTGTAGCGCACAAACGACGAATTTTCGCCATCCAACTAATGCAAACTGACGAATTTTCGTCACTCGTATGAATATGTATTAACAAGCTATAACCTCACTTATTGGACCTGCCTTAGCATTGACGACGATGACGTGTAAAAGCACACTCGACGTCGAAACATACCGTAGTCAGCAGCTTTCCGTGGCTTCATTAGGAAGCAACATTTCACATGCGACAGCCTAATATTTCTCCGCGCTGCCGGGACGAATGTTAATCGAGATGGTAATTTCGTGGGACTCGTTGCTCATCTGCGGTCCGCAACGAAGTGTTTCGGGTGGCCATTTTTAATCGGATATCGCCGGCGTTTCCGTTTAATCCGAACGGGGCAATTCGCGCGTGCAACACCGTGCTGTTATTACGTTTAATATTCCTTCGCATTAATCATCGTCCTCCCCTCCCCCCCGGGCGAGTGCCTTAGCGTGTGAACAACGATCGCGCGTTCGCGTGACGCGAATGCAGAAAAGAGAACCGGTATACACACGCGCGCGCGCATACACGGCGACGCGATAAAACTTGCAACGCGTTCGTTCGTTAAAATTTTTAATGAGCCGCCCTTGTTCCACCTCCACCGAAAAATCACGAATTTCGTAAATTGTACAGAGAAATTTATTATGTCCGCCGGTCGGTGGCCGCCGGATTGTAAAAACGTTAACGACATGCAAATACATCTCTCCCCCTCCACGCCGTAGGAACAAACAAATTTTCACCGGGGAAATACCGGCGAATAAATTGAGCCCGCGTCCCGATGTTTCCAGGAAGCTGAATTTCAACAATGGCCGGGCAAAAAAGGCCGGCCGCATTGTGCTCTGCCTTTCTGTTCGACTTACGAGGAACAATTATTGCTGCGCGATCCTCGCGATTCGCGGCGTAGACGAGCATAAATTTTAGCTTTGTTACTGGCGCGAAGGATTTTGAAATTCGCGTGAGGATTTTTTGGAAATTATTTATTTTTATTATTTCATCTCATTTTTAAAAATATTTTGTTATTTTATTGTATGTTTTATTTTACTGTTTTATTGTATCTTTTATTTGACTATTTTATTGTGTGTTTTATTTTACTGTTTTATTATATCTTTTATTTTACTATTTTATTATAGCTTTCATCCCTTCCATCAACTAGGAATCAAACTTCCCACCAAATACACAACATGAGCTTTTTTCCAGGAATGGTCGGCTTGGCTGTCGATGTTAAAGCATGGTCAGGTGGTCCCCACAATTTCTTCTTCTTTGGGTTATCGTGGTGGATCCTTTTTTCATCACCAGTGACTATACGATGCAAAAAACCCTTTCGTTTATACCTGGCGAGCAGCATTTCACATGTGAAAAATCGGCGTGCAACGTTTCCTCCCGCGAATGACGCTTATTCGGCTCAGAACTCGACATTTTCCCACGAAAAAAGATATACGATGCTGATACAAAATCGGTAATATTTTAAGGTTATATTGTTGCCAGATGTCCAACCTTACGATATAACGTTCTACAACGGACAATTTCAATAACATACTAGTGGCGCTATCTTTTGTAAAACGACGGAAACTTATATATACTACTAATAGCAATTTTAAAGAGAATGGCACGTCAAGTGGTTAATTCGTCGCGCGAGAGTAAAAAATTCGACCGAGTCCGCTCGATAATTCTACTTCGGCTTGAGCTCCGTTCGAAAAAGGCTTCCCGCTCTCTCCCATCACTGCGCTCTTACGCAAAAAGGGGTTGAGGGAAAAAAGCTGGTCAGACGCACGCGATGAAAGGGGCCTCTGTGAAAGGTTAGAGAGAGAGAGGGTCGGGGCCGGCTTCTGGCGAGCGCGCTTGGCACACGCGCTCTCCTCTCTGCCCTGGGGAGGGGGGTTGGAGAGGTGGCGCGGAGAGGGTTGGCCGGCCGAACGGAATTAAGCTTGGCACATTAAAATGTGGCAAGTGCGGCAATAAGAGATTTACATAGCAAAGTCGACTATATTATCGTCTGTCAGGAGTAGGCTGGCTGGCTGGCTGGCTGGGCCGGGGCTGTGCGTGTTATACCTCTACGGGCATGGCGGAGCCCCGCTATTTACGCCGCCATTAACATTCCCCGGATACCCGTTATATAATACCGGGGAACTCGCTATTACCCGCGACCACTATCGGAATAATATTTTGCATTCCGACGCCCACCCCGTGATAGACTCGTTCGCCGTTCGTTCACGCCCCGCCGACGTGTTTTGCTTAGATAATTCGAAAATCCGGCCAGCCACGCCTAATTGCGAGCCACCAGGGCCGTATATTATCGGCTCGTAACAACGTCAACCGGTTTCCATAAAATTTTAAGTATGAACGTAGTTGAGTAAGATAAAATTGAGTCGACGCTTCTGAAAGGGTTTAATTTTTTTTGAAAACTGCTACAAGCGACTTACTGTAAATGTTTAACCCTTTGGCTACGGCAGACTTTGGCAAGCCCGTAGTTTTTCGTTAGACATGCATTTCTGAGGAAGTAATCCATTAATTTCGTATGTAAAACACTTTATAACCTAAAAAAATTTTGTAAGGAAAAGTGTGGAATCTTGGTAGGTTCAGTGTTAACCCTTTACCCTTAACTAGTAAATAATTTATACTACATTTATACCAATCTCTGTGACGAGCCAAGCTAGTCAAAATTCGGTAAAGGGTTAAGTTTCGTGTAAGCCACGAGTTACGGGTTTACGAAACGGACGAACGAACGGCTACGACTTCGTGGAATCGCGCGAATAAACCGTTGCGGATCGACGACGGTGGGTACCGGCCGTAGAAAAAGTTCCATCCACCTACGACAATGGAAATTCTCGATCGAGGAGTTCCGCGCGCGGGTCACTCGAGCGAAGCCCATCCCTATAAACTCCGCGGCTTTCGAGATAGAAGGGATTGTTTAAGGGTGAAGTTCCGGGCTGAAGTTTTTCCCCGTGGAAGCGCTCAGGGGATTCGGTTTTTCTGCGAAATGCGAAGCAATTCTGTGTGGCCAATTACGGCGCGTTTAGTTTATCCTCGAACGTGGTCGTCTTGGTAATTACGGAGTAAGAGGTTATGTTTCTTGTATTTGAATTTAGCATTCGTTTTCGACAATTAATCTTGTAAAATATAGACGTCCTTAAAATGCTAGAAAAATTATTCGAATGATTTGATAATTAATTCACGGAAAGTTTATGAAATAATTTAACAAAGATAATTATAGTTTGGTAAATTCTTGAGCCGCCATTTTGTTGGTGGATGATCTTTGCTTTTGTCAACGTGTTCAATGCACTTAATATACATAGTACTTGCCAAGGGTTCATACTACCTGAATAGACTCCTGAAAACTTTATTTGTTTAAATTTATCCTGTACATGTGGGTTTAAAAACTGTACATACAGCGACAGAGTTGAAATAGAATTTTCGCGACAGAGTTTGAAATAGAATTTTCGCGACGGAGTTTGAAATAGAATTTTTATTTTTCCAATACTTTCTGCAAAATAAATAAAACCGTAAATACCTAAAGCGGGAAGCCTTTATTGTTCTATTTTTAAAAATCTAATATTTTTCTATTTTTGTTTAAATAGAAAACAATTCTTGGAAACTAGGAATTGTCACAGACTATAGCTAAAGCAAGAATTACTTCTTAATGAAGCAAAAAGGGGATATTAATAATATTTTTCCCAAACAAACTAACCTGTTTTTTCGCTTCGAACACCTGCCATCTTGTCAAAAATATTTCGAAAAATCCTTTGTTCCGAGACACACTATGGACCCTCAGGAGGACTGCCATAACCACACTTCTGCACATCTATAAACAAAAAATTCAACAATTAATATTAAACATTAAAAGCAAATACTTCGTTATACCAGTGACTTGCTAAATATATTTCACTCTTTAAATACTTAATTGAAGGTTAGTATTTCGCGCGCTGACTCTAGAGCACCTAATGCGCAACAAAATGGCCGACCGTCTAAAGAACGAGAAGCCTTTTTTCGCAAAACGCCGAATTCATTGAATTGTTCACGCTCGAATCTGATACAGAGTAATACAGACGGCGGGATTTATTTTTCATTCAAATTAGAACGAAGTGATGCGTACTCCGGGATTACGCAATGCGAGATAGCTGGGTACATTAAATTTACGTCGGATGTTTGACGTTGCTGTTATAGCAGGAGACGAAATTACGTTGGCCGGGCCCGTTATATTCATGTCGAAATAAAATGTGGCCGTCCGGGTAACCGTCATAACTCGTCCGAAACACACGACGGAACAACCTGCTGTTTTTTATTCGGCTCGAAACGTTTCAAGAGCGACGCGGGACGGACTAATAATTCCTTCGGCTATACCACGGCGGCGAGATACATCGCGCGGGGTTCTAACTATTTATGAGTTGCTTACCCCGGGCGCCTTGCCACCCGGTATTGTTTGTTGACGGTGAAAAAGACTTTACCGTTACTCTTCGTAGACTATAATTGACATGGAAAATGCACTTCGCTACGACCTCTCGCGTGGCTGCAGTTTTCCGGCGAACGTGTCAAATATTCAGGTCCACGGGAAAATTTCATTCGAAATGAAAATGCGAGGCAACTGTTCGAAACGCTTCGTTTCGAGTCCGCGTTCCAATTTTTAATAACTACGGAAAGTATGAACTGGAAATATAAAAAATTTTTCGTACGAATTCGATAGGCCGAGTACGAAGCAATTTCATAAAAATTGAAATATTTCATTGTGTATTTTAAAAAAAAATATAGAAAAAATAATAAATTAATTTTACACGAAATGAAACGAGAGAATTTTGTTTTAATTATTTGAACTCGAGTGGCGATTTCTAGGCGCAACTATTGTGCTATTAAATTGTGTTATCACGTCTTGAAATAATATTTGCAATACCACATTTCAGATTAATAAAATTATTAGCCTTATTAACTTATTAACCTTAGCTATTAAATTAAAAGAAAATATATAAAATGATAATTATATATAAAATATATAAAATGACCATTGCCGGCTACTTGGATGACCACGACTAAGCGCAGAAGAGAGCTAAAGGTCAATAGTGGTCCATGGAGGTCCACCATGGGTCAGAGCACTTCTGAAAGAGCACTACCTGAAACCCAACTGCTTCCACCGGTGATCACGCGCCAACTGACTGAACAATAACGCTCCACTGAACAGGTAACTGAGGATAACCCCCATCACTGACTTCGATCAACGTTGATCAACGTGATCGATAACGTGGATTATTAACACATACACGGTTCGCATCACGAAAACTCGTCCTTTGTACATTACACAGAATAATTGCTTAATGTTCCTTTAATTCTAGATCAATTAAATTCTAACTTTTAACAAACAGTGATAATTCTATTATGAAATTAATTTAGTAATTATTATCAAATATTGACTTAGTAATCATTATCAGATATTAATGTAATAATCGTTATCAAATATTAATGTAGTAATCTTTAACAAATATAAATCTAATATCAATCATTATCAAATATTAATTTAATAATTTTTAGCAAATAAAAATTTAATATTAATCATTATCAAATATTAATTTAATAAACTTTGTCAAATATTATTATCTAATCTAAACTAGATATTAATCATTACCAAATATATATTTAATATTAATCATAATCAAATATAAATTCAATATTAATTCTTACTAAATATTAGCATTGAATTTATTATTAAAATTTTATCCATTTTCACGCAGATTGTATAAACGGTCGGTTTGAAGTTTGTAATCGCGTAAACTGTAATGAATGTTTAATTATATCAATACAAAATAACCTGGAACAAATGACCGTGTTTGTGTCTACAGAGAATAAAATAACATTTTACTTTGCCAGACTGTACCACTGGAAACCGTAACCGTCGGCGTATATCGAAACGTTCAATTGCTATTCCATGCAGAATTTTCGAAGGTTCGAAATATATAGTGAAATATTCCCGGATTCCGCTTCAATATTCCATAACACTTCCACTGTGAAATTTCCTTTTTTTTTCTCTGGCAGAGATGCTTAAACACTGTGTACAGCACAACCGGCTCGTGAACGACGATAGAATTATGTAATCCGTAGGACATGTCCATCGCGGTGATATTATTTAATTCGTAGTTACAATTAATCGGGAGT